>NW_010357812.1:67717-75659 GCF_000414095.1 Morus notabilis
AGCTCAGGGGCCGGGATGGGTGAAAAATTTACATTTTTATTTATGTTTTGCATTCTAAAATTAATATATGATTTTTAGGAATTAATGCAACAAGCGGCACCATTCTTTAATGAATATTCTATTTTTTATAATTTTTATAATTTTTTGTTTTTAAAAAATATAATAAAATAAAAAAAATGAAATTTTGCAGACACGGTCCTTACATTTTTCTAGGCATGCCAAAAAAAATGACCTCAAAAAGTGACAAAAAAAAGTATAACGTAGGTCTAGCTGATTTACATCAATGCATACACTCCATTTTAGTATTCTTGATCTTTTGGTTAATCTTTTTTACAGTTTATTTTACATTTATGCATTTAAATGAATTGGGTAATTTTTGAACAGTCAACTTTTTATTATTCTTAACGAGTAAACTAGCTGATTTCTGCATGTACAAATGTTAAAGTATGTATTTCTAATAACTAAAAACTCCTTATAATATAAGTTTATGCTATTTACTCTATGCTTTATTTGTTTCTAATGATGTAGGATGCTAACGTTGGAAATAGCTCTGCAACGGATTATACTAATGTATTCAACACTAAAATGGTAATTATATTAAGATTGAATTCATTATTCACGTATTATTTTATTTTTATTTTTTTGTTAATATATATTATTTTATAACTTAAATCAAGATTAAAATTAGGTGGGGATATAAAAGGGTTAAATAGATATTATAGAAATTATATCTATAAAAGATAAATTTTTCCAATCTTTATTAGATGAACATTAATTAGTGGAGATATTTATAAATTTTTAGAGTGTAAATATAAGTACTCTTTCGGAATTAATCTGATAGATTATCAATGTCAATCTATTAGATACCCCAAAAATCATCCTTGACGGCGATCTTTGACTTCGGGAACTAATCTAGTGGATTGCTTATATTAATCTAGCAGATTACTCTAGTCACTTATGCTAGAAACAAGAGGAAATGAGACAAATACTTCTTAAAGTGTATGAGTCTTAATTTTTACTCTTTATTCTTGATTAATATTTTTTTTTCTCAAGTAACTATATTAGTTAAAAAAGTATTAATTCAGAGTAATGGGTAAAAATCCAAACTCATATACTTTAAATGTAAGTTCAACCATTTTCCCTAAGGAAAAAAAAAAGAAAATTTTCATTTTGGTACATTTTGTTATATCAAAATTTGAGTTTGGTACCATCTGTTTTTGAAAATTTCATATCGGTACCTTGACCTTTTAGAAAATTATTTTTTTGTACCTCGAAGACATTTTTTAGGACACAAAAAGCCAAAATTACCCTTATTGTAAAAAATCATTTGTTAACTAGAATTTTGAAGAAAAAAAAAGATTTTAAAAAAGGATTTTGAAGAGATGAATTTTTTAAAAAGTATTATGCTCTACAGGTATAACAATGTTTAAAATCTTTTTTTTTTCAAAATTTTTGGTCAACAAATGAATTTTTACAATAAAAGTAATTTTGTCTTTTCGTATCTTAAAAAATGGTTCCGAAATACTAAAAAAGGTTTTCTAAAAGTTCAAGGTACTGACATAAGATTTTTAAAAACAGAAAGTATCAAACTTAAATTTCGATATAAAAGAGAGTATCTAAATTAAATTTTCTGAAAAAAAAGAAACCACTGGTATGTATTGATACCGGAAATTAATTTGGTAGATTACATGTATAAATCTATCATATTATTTCAAGGACTGGCGTTAGAAATGACCAATGATATGAAAGGACTGGTACGATGGATTACTGATAGTACTTATCTACCAGATTGTTTCGAAGACTGCTGTCAGCCTGTCATTAAATTAGTGCAATTAAACTCCGTCAAATTTTAAACGGTTTTATACAGATAATCTTCACATGTCACTTTTATAGTAAAGTTACAAAAATATTCCCACATAAATCAACTCACTATTTTTTAAAATATTAGAAAAAAGAAAAGAAATAAAAAAGTAAGGTCTTTTTCTTCCCAATGTGAGCAAACCCAAAAAAGATACTCAAGATAGACTTGAGGCATATCAATCCACCGTAAGACTCAAAATATGAGTAATCATTTTTCAGGATGTTTTAAATAATTTGAATTTTTAATTTGAGTTGAAATGTGATGTTGTGTGAGAGTTTTTTACTGTAATAAAAAAATTAGATGTGACTGTTGAGAGCTTTTTACTGTAACAAAACTCAAATTTTAAACTTGAATCAACGAAAAAAACGGGACGATAATTTTGTAGAGAGAGTAATCAAATGCCCTTGTGTATCTTATAATTGAAAACAAAAACCCAAAACTAAAGGACAATTTAAGGGGTTGTTTGGTTGGGAGATTCGTACCCCGATTTGAATCATGGTTCATAGTTCGTTACAGTGTTTTCTCTTACAAAAAATACACGTAAATCGAAAATAGTTATAATCTCATGATTATAATCTATGAACCAAACGTCTCCACTTTTCTGCAAAATAAAGTCCCTCATAACCTGATAGTCGCCGACCATCCCTTTCTATGAACACCGCTGATAAGTATAAGGAGCTTTTGATGGACATGTGCTCAAAGAAGCTAGCGCTGAATCTGCCCTACATGAAATCGGTGCTCCTCAGTTGGTTCGAGTCGCTGAGGAATGCCATTGAGCAGGAGCTGTACCATGAGGGAAAGAAGAACGATGTGCTTGGCAGCTGGGTTTTCTTTTTTCTAAAGATTCTATTGGGTTTTCTTTTCTTGGGTCTGCTTGGCAGTTGGTGTCAAGTCTCTTGTTTTCTGTCTAATTGTATAGGCCATGTCTTTACCTAAGCCACCAATAGATTATGGAGGAAAACCACGCTTAAAGGTTATTAGCACTGTTAATTCTTAAACTACAAACATTATGACCCTTTGTTCCAAAATTTGCATGAATCTTTGGGTTCAAAATCGTGGAGCTTGTCTTTGAAGAAGCAAAAGAAGATCATTCGTCTTATTCACCTCAGCTTCACAACGAAAATCCCACATCTAATTTTTAGTCATCTAATATGTTTTGTAGTTTTCTTTGATTTTGAATAATTGATCTCTGATCTGGGTTTTTGCTATTTTCTTTGATTTTAAAATTTTGATCTCTAATGTGGGTAGGAGGTTGGAGGGCAAGGGAGTTTTTATTTTTTATTTTTTTTCTTCTCAGTTTATGAGTTTACGCCTTTTTTTTTTTTTCTTTTTGTTGTCTTTTTCCTTTTAAAAAAATAAAAATACCATTGTCTTGGTATTTTATCAAAATATCAACTTTTATAAGATTACATGTCTTGCACATGATTAATTCTGTTAAAAAATTAATAAAATTAAACAAAAAAAACTTAATTACACTAATTTAATGACGTTAGGAACCATTTTACTAATATTATAAGAATAGAGAATAAACTGTAATGTATTAAAAAGATTACGAACTATCTGCGTCAATTATCCTATAGACAATTATTGAACTTTGTCCTCCTCGGAGGTGGAAAATACCAACTCCTAATCGATGGAGAGAATTCGTTAGTATTCCTATATTCCTGAATTTTCTTCTTGCAGAGGGTGTGGCAGGATAAGCAGGTTGGGCTCTCGGGCTTGACGAGCATACTGGCCCATTTGAAGGCTTTAGTAGCAAAGGCCGAAGAGGCATCTCCATCCCAATGGAAAATGGGAAAATTACTTCCCTCAAAAAAAAAAAAAAAAAAAAAAAAAAAATTAAACTTACCAGTTTAAAAAAATGGGAGGGGGCAATTTGCCTGGGAGTTTGGTAGTTCTGTCCCCTTCTTGTCTTTTTTCCCCCCTCAAATGGAAGCCTCTTCTAGTTAATTCTTTTTTTTTTTTTTCCTTTTTGAAAAGCTCTTCTAGTTAATTCTCGGCGACGGATGATAGGTTTTGATTTTTAATTTTTTTAAGCTGCGTTAATTTTTGATTTTAAAATTAAGGGGTTGTTGTTTTGAGTGTAACTTGAGTGTAATTTTTAAGTTGAATTTGAGTTATAACTTGAGTTAAAATTATAATTTAAATAAAATTGAATAAAATTAAAACTTAAAATAACGTAAATTTAAATAAAATTAGAACTCGAGTTGTATTTTTTTAAATTTTTTAAATAAAAAACATGTCCTGAAATTTTTAGATAGTAGAAAAATTTAAAATATATCTGTAGGAGGATGACAAACGTGTTGAAGCAAAATGCTTCCACATCTTAAAATATCCCACTCGGCCTTGTGTCACCTATCCACCCGTCCACGACCCCAAAATATTTGGAAAACTAAAAAAACCCAAATGAACAGTTTTTTTTGAAACAAAATAAAACGAATAATTTAGAATAATAAAACAAAATATTTTCATTTTTTTTACGCTTTCAAAACAAGTAAAAAGATTTTTTAATATCAAATAAATATGATCTTTTTTTAGTGTACAAGTATGATTTTTACAAAATTATTTAAATCATTAATCATAATTTAAAATTTTAAATCAGGATACGAATAAATTCTTTAACGTTTAAAATTTATTACAATTTTAATCTAATTGAAAATGCCGTGTTAAGTTTAGTAGAGTCGCACGTGTGCTTCTCAAGTGACTCACTAAAAAGGGTAATGAACGTTTTTTTTACTTCCATAAATTTTATTATTGTGTTTTAAAAAACACCAAAATTAAATTTTTTAAAAAAACTCCAGATCTGAAAAGAGAAAAAACAAACTTCCATAAATTTTATTATTATGTTTTAAAAAACACCAAAATTAAATTTTTTTAAAAAACTCCAGATCTGAAAAGAGAAAAAACAAAAAACAACACTTAGAACTAAGAACAACAGATCTACCGAAGATCAAAACCAAACAAAATATGTCTATCAAAATCAAAACCAATTTCACATAACAAAACCAAATAGATCTACCAAGAAGGCATCAAAACCAAGCAGATAAAAAAAGGCCTCCATTTTTTCCCCAGAAGTTGATCTTCCCTCTATTAATCTCAGATCTGAGAACTCCAAACCCCACCCCAAAAGTTGAGCATGCTTCTTCTCATTTATATCCTCGTGACTTTAATTTGGTGAAGTAGTGGAAGGGTTAACGAAGCATGTGGCGATCTCTCGTTTGATTTCGCGTGGGGATCTGGGTTCAATGGATCTCGGCTCGCCGAATGCTGGTAACGACGGCGGATCTCGGCTCGCCGGAGGCTGGGGTGCGCAAAGGTGAATACGAGTAAATTGCTCATGGGTTTTCTCAGTAAAAAGTTTTCTTCTTCCAATGAGGGACTTGACTAATTGACTTGCTGGTTTTCTTTTCTCTATTTTATTTTTCCAGTTTTGGCATGATTGAGATTGCTTGAACCGTTGACGACGATGATTGTTATATTGACAGTGCTGATATTAGTGGAAGGGAAGTTCTAACTTTCAGTCTGATTTGTCTGGACTGGGGATGGAGCATTGAAGATCGGCATTTTTCTTTTGTTATTAGTTAAAAGATTTTTTTTTAAAGTCTAGTTGAAGATTAGGGTTGTGTTTGGGATGGAGCATTGAAGATCGGCATTTTTCTTTTGTTATTAGTTAAAAGATTTTTTTTTTAAAGTCTAGTTGAAGATTAGGGTTGTGTTTGGTACGAGCATTTAAATCATGATAGTTTTAATTTTAGAATCAGAATTACATTCATGATTTGAATATGTGGTCTAAATTATTATTCTAAAACCGGAATAGAATCATGGATTTAAACCATCTAAAATTAAAAGGGGATTGATTTTATTTTTGGGATAATTTTAATTTAAAACATCATGTTGACGGTCAAATTTTGCCAACAAAAAACCGGTCGGGTTACCTCTTAGTTTTTCTTTAGATTACCGGCCGTGGGTGTATTAAACGTGTGTGGATTTATTGAACATGTGTGTTTGTGTGTTAACTAAATCATACATGGACAAATGACACAATGAATTTTTATTGTGGTCCACTCTATAAAACGAGCTACATCCACTGTGACTTTGTATTTATGTTTAGAAGGTAATAATTTACAGCCATTACTCTTCTTCAATCTCTTTTTCTTTTTAATTTCTCAACCCCTGCCTCACTGGGGGTCTTCCTCTTTTTATACTGGGCTTCTTTTGCTCATGTGGTTTCCTTCTTAGGTGGGAGCACTCAAGTGCCCTTCCTCGGTAGGCCTAGACGTAGCCCACTAATCAGCAATGTTCACTCAGCCAATTAGTCTCCTATTACGGCTCTGTGCTTCTCCGTAATACTTTTATGTCCCCTATGTGGGGCGGTTTGAGAGCTTGCAATTAATGCCTGTAGACGTCCTCCACTGCTATACGTAACCCGTCACGTCCTCTAAAGAACTTTCCCCTCGTCGTCAGCACTACTTAGTCCAATCGCCCTCTTCGGTGGCCTTTTTTGCGGTCGAGAGACCTCCATGCCTCAATCTTGACGGCGCGATCAGTCGACGCCATAAGTGATCGTCGCCCTAATTTGGACTTCGTCCTCTGGGCCTTCGCAGTGGAATAGGAGGGGTCCGTAGACGTCGAGGGCTTTTCACTCGGTAGGGAATAGTCAAGGCCACGTGTCACATTATCGTTCGTCCATGTATCTGTCACATTTTCCCACACAACAGCTACCCCCCAGGTCGAGGGCTCCTTTTGGGCGGCCTCGGACTTAGGTTCAGTTGTCCTTCCATGCTTTGGGTGTGGGAAACCGGTCCCGAGCCTCCGTTTGCAATGATGGCTTGGCCGCTTCAGATTTCTTTCGGGGGACGCAACCGTCGCATCGATTGATTTCTTATGATAACGTACGACCTTATTTTGAAAGGACAAATATGGGCCCTTGGATTGCGACCTCTTCGCTTCCAGCCCTATTTTATCACCGTTAGATCCGGACAGGATTCCCTTGCCGTTGGATTTTTTTTTTTTAAATCTTCATCCGACGGTCAGGGTCGAGGATGCCCGTTCCTTTAAATACCCTCTACGAACTCGAGAGCCATTTTTTCAAAATTTCAAACTCTTTTCGCACCTTTTGGACTGCCGCCTTCTCCGACGGACTCCTTCCTCTCCAACCTCCGGTTCGTGCTTCCTGCTCTTCGAGGCGTATTGCGCAGCCGTTCTTTCTTCCAGACTTTCCCGGGAATCCTTCTTCATCGGTAAGCCTTTCCACCCTCTGTCCGTTTTTCTCATACACGGGCTCCTTCTATTCTTTTCGTTTGAACTATGTGTTTATGTCTAAAGAATGTGCGGAATGTAGAAGTTAGGGAAACTTACCCCGTTTTATTTTTCCGCTGTGGATATCATCTCTTTACTGTCTGCGTGCGTCCGGTTTCTGGGTTCTGGGGAACCTGGAATCCTATGAGCACTCGCCGTTACCATTCCCATATGAATGGTCGACGTCAAGTCGAGGCGTTGTGAGTTGTCGTCGTTTTGAATAGCCATCATTTCTTCCTCTTGACGTCAGGGTTTTAACTTAGCTTCTTGTCTTTTTAATCACCAGAACAATGGCCTAAAGTTCCCCCAATCGAGACGATTCTCCTATCGTCCGTCCAGACCCCCCCTCTGTGGTTGAGATTTCATGGTCTTCTTCGTCTTCCAGCGTCGACTCCGTACTGAGGGACACTGAAGATGTTGGAGAAAGATATGAGCCGGGTGACGACTTCGGAAGCGAATTCGGTAGCGTCGAACGGTTTCTGGACGAGATAGTTGAACGGATCCCCTTCACCGGGGGCAGAGTAGGCGGGGTGGCTGCCTCGACGGTAGATGCCCCCCTGGTTGCCACGAGTGGTGAGCCGGATATGCTTTTCTTCACAGCCGACGTTGTGGCGTCTGTTGGTTGCCGAATCGAATCCGGCTGCGGAAGCGTGGTGGTGCGGGGGGAAGAGGCGGATCGTGTATAACAAAAATTTTCATAAAACTTTTGAGATACTCTATAGATTATATTAATTTATGCACGAATAAATTAATCTCATTAATTCATTTATTAAGAACTCAATC
>NW_010357812.1:77669-80815 GCF_000414095.1 Morus notabilis
CCCTTCCGGTCTATACTAGAGCGGTTACGGCAGGCATGACCCTCCCAGTTCATCCCTTTGTAAAGGACTACTGCCATTTTTACGGCATCTCCCCTGTTCAGCTGGCGCCAAAATTCTGGTACTGCTTCGCCGGTGCCTGGATTTTATGGCACCAGCAATTCGATATGGAACTCCCCGTAGATGAGTTCCGATTTATGTATAAGTTATGCCACGTTGTCAAGTGTGAGGGGTGGTATTTTTTGAGCGGTCATGGGAGGTCTCAGCCCATATTCGGGAAGCTTATACTGGGCATTCCCTCGTCGTCACATGGGTGGAAGCCCATGTTCTCCATGATTCACGGGCCTTTCAATTTTCACCCTAACGACCGCCTACCGCGCCGAAGGCAGGTGTATGCGGCGTTTGGAAACATGGGTGAGGATTTTGATTTCCCTTTATTTTACTTCGCCTATTTCCGTTCATATGCTGATTATCTTCTATCCTTCAGTTAACCAGGACCGGCCGAAGTTTTCTGGCAACAGCTTAGCGAGGATTGAAAAGGCTTTCTCTTATTCGTCAGAGGCTCGCCATATCGAAACGCTTTTGACCGCGAAAAACCTTCGCGACGCTGGTTTAATCCTTGATCTCCCAGACCCTACCGATTTAGACGCCGTCCGTCAATACTTTCACCTAAACGACGAAGGTATCTTTTACTTTCGACGCCCTTCTTTATTGTAACTTGGGCTTTTCAATTGCTAACTATATCTTAATCTCGTTGTTTCTTGTAGAAATGGCGTCTTTGAGGATTCAACTTCCTGGAAGCCAGCAATCTGGGCCGAGTCAGCAGCCACCGTCGGACCAACAACCCCCGCCTAGCCAACCGCCCCCGTCGAAGGGAAAAGAGAAAGCTAGCTCTTCTTCCCACGTTCCAAGGAGCAGGAAGACCAAGGGTCCTTCGGGGTCGAAGGCGGATCTTGTGCGGAAAAAGAGGCGAAAGGAAAAAATGCCGGTTGTAGAAACGTGGACGCCGACGGTCCCTATTCCTGACGTCGACATTCTGCTGGCGTCGAGAGAGCGCGTGCTTATTCCGGGGGCTAAAATTATGGACCCCAAAGTTCCAAGTCCAGATATATCTGATGCCGAGATTAGGGCGATGCTAAAACTTCCTCCTCGCTTCTCCCTCGTCTTTCAGGCTCTCTATGAGTCTTTTCTCGAGCCACATTGGGTTGCTGCAACCCAATCTTCCTTGGTCGACCGTCAGCAAAAACAGATTTCCTTCTAGATCCACGTAAGAGATTTTTTTTTACTCGTCGTTCTGCATTTCTGTTTTCCTGACCTTCAACTTTTCAAAGCCTGGTCCTTTCCATCCTTAACCTCCTTGACCTTGTCAAGGTTAAGGAGCGTAAAAATAAGATGGACGAAGTGGAGGCCAAGCTTCAGTCCCTTGTTTCCGACGCCAAAAAGAATCTAGATGATGCCGTCGAGAAGAGGGACGTGGCCTTGGCAAAGTTAGCTAGTTTGGAAGATGAACTACTAAAGTTGAAAGCTGAGGTCGCGAGTCTCACGGAGCGGGCAGACTTGTCTGACAAAAAGTTGTCTGAAGCGGCAGGGGAAGCGGAGAAGCGTTTTGTTGAGGGGAAGACTGAGGGGAAGAGGGAAGCTGAGGCAGAAGCTGCATTTGCTTTCGACGCCAGGCGCGCCAAGATCATTGAGGAGTTCAAGGCTTCTCAGGAGCTCACTGACATCCGCACTAGGGATTTTCAATCTGCGGGTCAACAAATTGTCGACCTGATAAAAAAAGAGCGCCCTGAGTGGGACTTGAGCTTCCTTTATAACTCTCCTCCTCCTGCTGGTGATGACAACGTTTTCCCGCCTAGTGACGGTGAAGAATCAGCGGCTGGCGGTGAGGCCTGAATGATTTTTGCCTGTCTCCCTTTTATTTGTAATTTTATTGTTGATTCAGACATCTTTTATTTTATCTGCTCCTTATATATATATAAAAGACAACAGATTTAATTTATACCTTGATTTGCAATTGCTGCTTTCTTAGTAAACTCTTTAGAATTTTACTAAGTCTTTGCCTTTCCTCTCTGGGGGATCTGACGTCGATCGTACCCCTTGGGGTCGTCGACTTAGAAAATTTCTTAGAATTTTGCTAAGTCCTCGTCTTTCCTCCTTGGAGGATTTGTCGTCGATTGCACCCATTGGGGTCGTCATCTTAGAAAATTCCTTAGAATTTTGCTAAGTTCTCGTCTTTCCTCCTTGGAGGATTTGACGTCGATTGTACCCCTTGGGGTCGTTGTCTTAGAAAATTCCTTAAAATTTTGCTAAGTTCTCGTCTTTCCTCCTTGGAGGATTTGACGCCGATTGCACCCCTTGAGGTTGTCGTGTCATTTTTTAGTGATCCGTGGACCTCTGTCCCCCCATGTCTGTTTAATATAACATTGGTTTTTAAAGCGGATATGTTATTAAGGGGTGAATTCTTTTCTTTCTGCAAATACATCAATTTATTCAATTTATAAAGAATGTACAATTGAGATATGTAAGAATTTCATATATTATTGGTAGTACAGCCTTAGCTGTTCTGCATTCCACGGGTGTTGAATCCTTTTACCGTCGAGGGTCTCCAGAATATAGGTATCGGGGCGTAGTACTTCCCTTATGCGGTGGGGCCCTTCCGAAGTTGGGCCCAGTGGGCCAGTATTTTTAGGCTTCGTG
Organism: Morus notabilis; assembly: GCF_000414095.1. Lineage (NCBI taxonomy): Eukaryota > Viridiplantae > Streptophyta > Magnoliopsida > Rosales > Moraceae > Morus > Morus notabilis. Next base: position 80,364 of record NW_010357812.1, read on the forward strand.
CTCTGCGTTACCCTTTTTAACACTAGGTCTCCTGGGATAAACCTTCTCTGCCGAACCTTCTTATTGTAGTATCGCGTTGTTCTTTGCTGATAGGCGGCGAGACGTAGTTGGGAGTCGAGCCTTTTTTCTTCCAATAAGTCGAGTTCTCCGCTCATGCCATCCGCGTTGTCATCGTCGTTATGGACGACGGTTCTTAGAGTCGGCATTTCGATCTCTATGGGGAGCACTACTTCGACGCCATATGCCATGGAGAAGGGTGTCTCACCCGTAGTGGTTCGGCTCGTCGTTCGGTATGCCCATAGGACCTTGGGAAGTTTCTCGGCCCATCTCCCCTTCAGATCGTCGAGTCTCTTTTTGAGGGTATACTTTAGTATCTTATTGACCGCCTCGACTTGTCCATTTGATTGTGGATGAATCGGCGCCGAGAAGTCTTTCCGGATGCCTAAGCTATC
>NW_010357812.1:83009-83448 GCF_000414095.1 Morus notabilis
GGCAGGCTTTGTTGAGATCGCTGAAGTCGACGCATGTCCTCTAGTTCCCGTTGGGCTTAATCACTAGAACAGGGTTTGATACCCAACGTGGGTAATGGGCCTCCCTGATGAACCCGTTATTGATCAACTTATCGACCTCTTCTTTCAGCGCTTCATACCTCTCGGGGTTCATCGGTCGACGTTTCTGGCGCTTAGGCGGATATGAGGGGTCGACGTTTAAGGAATGACATATTACCTCAGCGTCAATCCCTTCCATGTCGGAATGATTCCAGGCGAAGACATCTAGGTTCTTCCTGAGGAAGTTTTCGGTCTCACCCTTAAGTGATGTGGCTAAGCTCGAGCCCACTTTCAGCACCTTGGTGGACTCACCGTCATTAACTTGGATTTCCACCAACTGCTCGACGGGTTGAGACCATGTGACTTCCTCTTAGATCCTGGG
>NW_010357812.1:83548-84817 GCF_000414095.1 Morus notabilis
CCTACGCCATTTGGGGTGGGGAACTTGACCTTTTTGTGGTAGACGGAGGTTATTGCCCTCAATACCTGGAGGGTTGGTCTCCCGATTACCGCGTTGTACTGGGAGCCTCCTGTTATGACCGTGAAATTGGCCATTGTAGTTGCATGTCGAGGTTTTTCTCCGGCGATTATGGGTAGCCGGATAGTCCCTTGAGGGATGACGGAGTCCTCAGTCAAACCATATAGTGGCCGGGAGGTTTTTTCCAATTGTTCCTTTTGGATCCCCATCTTCTCCAAGCAGTCGGAGTATAAGAGGTCCACCGAGCTCCCATTGTCTACCAGGATTCTGCACACGGTGTGGTTTCCTATCATGGCTTCAACCACCAAGGCGTCATTGTGGGGGAAATGAACCCCACTGGCGTCATCCTCGTTAAAGGCCACGTCAGTGTGACTGTACTTTGGGGTTTTTGCAGCGGAGACGCTCTAGAATCGCTCCTGATAAACCCCACTGGCCTCGTGGGCGTAGTCCTTCTGAGACCTCCTTGAGTCACCTCCTATATAAGGGCCGCCGAGGACAGTCCGTATGACGCCGACGGGTTCTCGATCTTCTGGGCGCTGGTTATCCTCTCTGCGCCGACCGTCATTTTGCCCACCGTGGTCGTCGTTGCGAGGTCTCCGCTCGGCCCTGAACTCTTGTAACCTTCCCTCGCGGATCACTCTTTCGATTTCATCCTTGAGGTCGGCGCAATCGTTGGTGTGGTGTCCGACATTGCCGTGGAACCTACAGAATTTCTTTTGGTTCCTTCGGCTAGGGTCTGACTTCATTAGTTCCGGTCGGCGTAGCAAGTTCCCGCGGCTGACCTGATTGAAGACCTCCTCGACTCCTACCATTAGCTCGTGGTAGGAATCGTATTTTTGGAACAGTCGAGGCTTACAGGTATCCTCTTGCCTCGGCTTCTTGGCTTCTGGGGCGCTCGTCGTCGCGGCGGGCTACTTGTCCCCATTTCCTCCACCTCGACGCTTCTTTCCATCCTGTTTCGCAGGCGTCAACCCTTGTTCGGTTCCTTTATTCTTGTTGGTCCTGTGCTCGGGGTCGTTTGCGTCCGCCTCTTCAGCGTTGATGTACCCCTGTGCTCGCGCTAAAAACTCCCTGTTGCTGGACGGAGGTTTCCGGTTCAGCTCTCTTTTGAATGGGATAATTTTCTTCATGCTAGATAAGACCCCCATCAAGGCCTCTCTATTTGTTATGTCCATCGTGGCGGCGACAGCTTCCCCATACCTCCCCAGCCAT
>NW_010357812.1:84871-86473 GCF_000414095.1 Morus notabilis
TTTTGACTCCTATGAATTGGAGGGAAAATGCTTCCTTCAACTCGTCCCAACTTGAGATGGAGTTTGGCCTCAGCGTCCGGAACCACCTTCGGGCGGAATCCGTCAAATGGTTTCGAAAGGCTCGACACATGATCTCCTCGGCGTAACCGTGCAAGAGCATGTGCCCCGTGTACATCTCCAAATGGTCGTCGGGATCTCCTCGCCCATCATACGGTGGGATTGATGGCGACTTGTATGTATCAGGGAGAGGGGGCGCCATTATTTCTTAAGTAAATGGATGGTCATGTGTGCGGCTGGGCGTGATATCAACGTTTACCACCTCAGCCACACGGCCTATATTCTTTTTTAGGCCCGCTACGTCCCCGGTCAGTTTTTGCTCCAGGATGGCCATTCGTTCCATGATGGCGCGTGCTTCCTCTGTCGAAATGGCCGAGCCGGCTACTCTCGATGCTTCTGCCCCCTCTGAGCGTTGGGTCCGCCTCGGGCTTGGCCGCCTGCCCGTACTGATCCTGAGTCTCCTGGTAGGTTTCCACCTGGATTCTGGGATAGCACCTCAGGGTTTCCTGGACCTCTCGGTACCCGGTCCTCGGGAGCTCGGAGTCCGGCAAGCCCCAAACGGCTGCCGGAGGATTGGGAAGGCCGAGGCCTAGGAAGGCCCCGGTGATTCTCACTATCTCCGGTTCCTTCTTGGATATGTGGGTGGTCACCGTAGTTCGGATCTCCAGCCACAGTAGGTTCCTGCGGCATCGGGGCGTCTTCTAATGGCAGCATGGAGTTCCTTCCATCTAAGCACTCCACCACGGTCATAAGCCCACGCACCAGCTCGGTTAGAGTGGTTAGTTGGGCCTGCATCTGCATCGGGTCCGGCCGTGGTGCGTCTGGAGGTGGGACTTCGTTTCCGACTGGGCGTAGATCTTCTTCCATCCCGATATTCCCTGGACGGATGGAGATTTATAATTATGTAGTTGGGGGTCGAACATTTTCAGATCCCCAGTGGAGTCGCCAATTGTTGACGGTCAAATTTCACCAACAAAAAACCGGCTGGGTTACCTCTTAATTTTCCTTTGGATTACCGGCCGTGGTGTATTAAACGTGTATGGATTTATTGAACATGTGTGTTTGTGTGTCAACTAAATCATACATGGACAAATGACACAAGGAATTTTTATAATGATTCACTCTATAAAACGAGAGCTACATCCACTGTGACTTTGTATTTATGTTTAGAAGGTAATAATTTACAGCCATTGCTATTCTTCAATCTCTTTTTCTTTTTAATTTCTCAACCCCTGCCTCATTGGGGGTCTTCCTCCTTTTATACTGGGCTTCCTTTGCTCAGGGGGTTTCCTTCCTAGGTGGGAGCACTCAAGTGCCCTTCCTCGGTAGGCCCAGACGTAGCCCACTAATCAGCACTGTTCACTTAGCCAAATAGTCTCCTATTACGGCTCTGTGCTTCTCCGTAATACTTTTATGTCCCCTATGTGGGGCGGTTTGAGAGCTTACAATTAATGCCTGCAGACGTCCTCCACTGCTGCACGTAACCCGTCACGTCTTCCAAAGAACGTTTCCCTCGTCGTCAGCACTGCTTAGTCCAATCGCCCT
>NW_010357813.1:0-621 GCF_000414095.1 Morus notabilis
TATTTCTGTCTTTTTTATTTTTTCCACCTTTATTTATCGTAATTCAATATTAACACCTTGAATTGTCCGGATTTAGTCATTGGTCTCGTATCAATCCAATTGTATAAATTCACCCTCTACTGTCAGTATCATAATAAACAATATTGCAAGAATGTCATTAAATTGTATCTCACTACATGCATTTAATTATTTGATCAGTGTTTAATTCTTTTACCATTACTGATATTCTCACTATTGCCTTTTGTTTCTAATATTGTGGGGAAGTCATTGATCCTGCGGAAAGTTGCTCCACTGACTGACTAGGCATTAAATGCTAGAATGTTAGTTAAAAATTTGTATTTTATCTCTGTTACAGATAACCAAGAAGAGGGACTGATTGGCAACCTCAGAAACTTTGCTTTAAAGAAGCTGCAACATTCTACAGATAATCTTAGCAGCAAAAACATTCTTTCTGCTGGAGGTTTTGGTAATGCGTACAAGGGAAAACTTGAAATGGATGAAGGATGTGAAGGGAGCAGTTGGAGAATCGCAGTTTAAGACGGAAATAGAGATGATTACCCTTGTGGATTACAGAGATGATAATCAATTTTCACATGTTTTGCTGCAAGTTATGTTGCACTA
>NW_010357813.1:1042-1186 GCF_000414095.1 Morus notabilis
TTTAGTTTCTCTCTTTAACTTCTCCTTCTCTCTCTCCCTACGTTTTTCTCCTTAGATTCTCTTGATTTTCCTGGCGATTCCTTCCAGTTCTTGCAAGATTTTTGGGTAGTTTCGATCGTGAGTTCCTTCGATCGAGTTCTTGTT
>NW_010357814.1:0-244 GCF_000414095.1 Morus notabilis
TAGCTCAGCCATAAATCAATTTCTAACTCATAATCACATTCCCCTGAAACTGGAATTTTACTGATTCGTCCATCTTTAGAAAAAAATTCATAAGATATTCTTTTTGTCTTTAAAAATTCTAAAATTAACTTCAAAACAAATTAGACATGTATATCTTTCCAACGAACTATCATATGTCTCAATCCGACATCTCTAAGTACCTTAAAAACAGTTTCCACGAAATCACAATTCTGTTTTTTTTTTT
>NW_010357814.1:310-1268 GCF_000414095.1 Morus notabilis
CTCCAAATGAGGTGATTTCAACTCTCACACATCACTAATAACCTGTTCTAAATGGTGGTAAAGGTGGTTTAAGTGCAGCACTCTCATTTTAAAAAGTAGGTACCTCAGTTCTTTGTTTTATTAATTTCTAGAATTGGCACTTTTACGATTGCTACAAGAATATTCACAAAGTATTCTATTTAGCCTCAAAAATTACAAAACCAGAACCCAAACGAAGTAGACATCTAGGGCTTTCCAAAGAGGTATCACAAGCTTAGTTTTGGGTCCATTTAAGTCTCCAAAAATATGATAAACCAGATCAAATTTTGCTGGTTTTTCTGCAGAAAACCAACCACTAAGCCTAACTTCAAAAATGTACATCTTAGGCTACGATTAGCCGTTTAAGGCAATTCATGTCTCTAATCAAAGCTTAGGATGTCTATTTCAAGGTTCTATGATTAACAAGGTTGGAATGATTTCTGGGAAATTCGGTTTCTCTGTTTTCCCAAGGCTGCCCGTTGTATTCAATGCTAACATATAACAAAACAACTCCTTAAAGAACCTTCTCCTAAATAACAATTACGTGACCAAGGTGAAGTAGGACAGCCACCATTGTTAACTCATACACGTGATGTAAACCATAGTCTAAGTTACTTAGCATTTTATAGCTCATTCAAAAACCCACAGTGTCCATCTCTAACCCTAACTAACTAGTAACAATTCAATCTTCTATTTACCACTAACTCATGGAAAGTAATTTTATATATATCTAGTATACCAAATCAGGGGTTATAAACAAAAATCCTCAAGTAATTCAACACACTTCTCCATAAACCAAGTTCAAAGCCCTTTATCCTCAATAAAACTTAATTCTTGACACTCATTCCTCTAAATTCAGGAATTTTACCAAATCAAAGAGAATTCATAACAGTGCTCCACAATTTCCTTTGATCAATCACCAGCTAAACAAAACTAGACA
>NW_010357815.1:0-3912 GCF_000414095.1 Morus notabilis
GGTATATACTTATTAAACCAAGTTTAGAACTTAGCTCAACAAAGTTTGGACGAAAGAGTGCCTTCGTGAGGATGTCTGCTGCTTGATGCCTAGATGGGACATGTTTTAGTGATATAGCATTGCTCTCTATCTTCTCGCTGATGAAGTGTCTGTCGATCTCAACATGCTTTGTTCTATCATGATGGATAGGGTTTTTGGCAATAGCAATAGCTGATTGGTTGTCACACATCATATCTATAGGACCAGAGATGCCAACTTTAAGTTCATCTAGTAGCCGTTTTAACCAGATTCCTTCACAAATACCCTGAGCTAAGGCTCGAAATTCTGCCTCAGCACTACTGCGTGCCACCACCTGCTGTTTCTTACTTCTCCATGTCACCAGATTTCCCCATACATAGGAGCAATATCCTGAAGTTGATTTTCGGTCAATGGGGGATCCAGCCCAATCCGCATCCGTGTAAACCTCCAGGGAGCGATTAAGAGTCTTTTTGAACATGAGTCCCTTTCCAGGATCCCTTTTAAGGTATCTAAGAATACGGTCCACTGCCTCCATGTGTGTGACTGAAGGATTGCTTAGAAATTGACTAACACGGCTCACTGCAAAACTTATATCAAGACACATGTGAGTCAAGTAGATCAGCTTCCCGACTAAGCGTTGATATTGTCCTTTATCCACAGCCATTTCTTCAGTTCGAGGCATCAACTTCGTGTTAGGGTCCATAGGAGTGTCCACCAGCCTACACCCAATCATACCGGTTTCCTTTAAGAGGTCCAAGACATACTTTCGCTGGGAAACTGAAATTCCAGTCCTTGATCTAGCCACTTCCATTCCCAAAAAATATCTTAGATGACCCAAGTCTTTGATTTCAAACTCTTTGGATAATAGAAGCTTAAGTCTCCTTATTTCCTCTTCATAATTTCCGGTGAGAACTATATCATCAACATACACTATTAACACAGTAATCTTACCGTTGGTGAAGTGTTTGAAGAATAGAGTGTGATCGGCTTGAGACTGTAAGTAGCCATCTTGTTTTAGTACCCTCGTGAATTTGTCGAACCATGCACGAGGTGATTGCTTGAGCCCGTATAGTGACTTTCGTAGCCTACAAACTCTACCTCGCATATGATCAGTTTCGAACCCAGGAGGTATATCCATATATACTTCTTCTACTAAGTCCTTGTTTTAGTACCCTCGTGAATTTGTCGAACCATGCACGAGGTGATTGCTTGAGCCCGTATAGTGACTTTCGTAGCCTACAAACTCTACCTCGCATATGATCAGTTTCGAACCCAGGAGGTATATCCATATATACTTCTTCTACTAAGTCCTTGTTTTAGTACCCTCGTGAATTTTTCGAACCATGCACGAGGTGATTGCTTGAGCCCGTATAGTGACTTTCGTAGCCTACAAACTCTACCTCGCATATGATCAGTTTCGAACCCAGGAGGTATATCCATATATACTTCTTCTACTAAGTCCCCATTCAAAAAGGCATTTTTCACATCAAGTTGACATAAAAGCCAATCTTGGTTCACGGCAATGGATAACAAAACATGCACTGTATTGAGTTTGGCTACAGGCGCAAATGTTTCCCGATAGTCAATTCCATACGATTGAGTGTAGCCCTTGGCTACCAAGCGGGGTTTGAATCGTTCAATACTTCCATCAGCTTTTTGTTTCACTGAAAAAATCCACTTGCACCCAACTGTTTGCTTCCCAGGTGGTAGAGTTGTTAGGATCCATGTGCCATTCTTTTCAAGGGCATGAAATTCTTCTAGAGTAGCAGCTCTCCATTCGGGGACCTCCTTTAATGCATCATGAACTGTTTTGGGAATCTAGATTTTGTCTAGAGTAGTCACAAATGCCCTGAATCTCTGGGACAGTTTGGAGTAGGTCATATAGTTGCGGATGGGATGTTGTGTACATGAGCGAACTCCCTTCCTTTGAGCAATCGGTAGGTCTGAGTTTGGGTCATACCCTGTCACCTTCTCAACACTATACTCTGTGTTAAGTTCAGCCTCACCCTGCGTTATTTCTGGATTTCTTGAGCTCGGAATAGACTACTGGTTTTGCTGATTTTGAACAGGCAGTTGAAGTTGTTGTCTCCTAGTATAGACTCTTCCTGCCTCATTAGGAAGGAGGAGATGCTTTGGGTACATTACTGACTCATGGGATGGTGAATTGGGTGACTCAACTGTGTTTGGAAAGCTAGGTGTAGTCTGTGGAGTAGAAGATGATGTTGATTGCGGGTCAGGTAAGGGAGGAGCCGAATTGCGTGGAATTGGACTTGTGAGAGAAGTCCAGTCCCAATTTTGTGATTCACGTGTGTTTGTCTCCCCCTGAATTACAGAATTGGGATAAAATGGCTTATCTTCAAAGAAAGTGATATCCATGGTGTGATAGACCTTTTTGGTGAGAGGAGAAAAACATTTATATCCCTTCTTGTTTGGTGAGTATCCAATGAAGATGCATTTGAGTGCTCTGGCATCCAGTTTACCTCGGCTATGCGGGTAGATATGAATAAATGTAGTGCATCCAAATGCTTTAAGGGGAATTTGGGAAAGTAAATGTGAGTTTGGATAGGAATCAAGGAGAGTTTGCACTGGAGATTTGAATTTGAGAACACGTGAGGGCATCCAATTGATGAGATAGGTGGCAGTAAGAACAACCTCACCCCAGAATTGCTTAGGTACATTAGACTGGAAGAGTAATGAGCGAGCTACCCCAAGCACATGACGATTTTTGCGTTCTGCCACACCATTATGTTGGGGTGTGTCCACGCATGAGCTTTGATGAACAATGCCATATGATTGGAGATAAGGACTAAGGATGGAGTTGAAAAAGTCACAGGCATTATCAGTTTTGAGGACTTGAATTGTGGCCTGAAATTGAGTGCGAATCATTGCATGAAAATGTTTGAAGATTTGACTGGTTTCAGATTTATCTTTCATGAGGAAAGTCCAGCTTAACCGGGTATGATCATCAACTAACAATGGGAACCACCGAGCTCCAGAAATATTGGGAATTCTGGTTGGCCCCCAGATATCACCATGGATAAGTGAAAAAGGGTGAGTTGGTTTGTATGGTCGTGGGATATATGAACTTCGGGTGTGCTTTGATAATTGGCAAACATCACATTGAAATAACTTTGCATCTTTATTAATGAACAATGATGGAAATAGACGTTTCAAATACAAGAAATTTGGATGACCTAGACGGTAGTGCCACAACATTATTGCACTGTTTTTATTGGACTGGCTTATTGACTAATGACTCTGAATGGACCAACACTGAGGTTTGACACTAATCTTATTATGACTCTGATCTGGGACAGAAGAGTGGTCTACTTTGAGGAGATACAAGCCTGCACAAAGTTCAGCATTGCCAATCATCTTCTCCGAGCCCAAGTCCTGAAAACCACAAGATTTGGCAAAAAAATTTAGTCTCACAGTGAAGATCACGGTTTATTTTGCTGACAAAGAGCAGATTACAATCAAGGTCAGGTACAAATAACACTGAATGTAGAATAATATTGCTCGAGAGATATATGGTTCCTATTCCAGCAACTCTTGAGCGTGAACCATTGGCAATACGCACTGTTTGATAACCCTAACACGGAGTATAAGTTGAAAAAAGTGATCTATCACCTGTCATGTGATCTGATGCGCCTGAATCTACTATCCAAGAGGTTGAGGGTGACTGGGTCACATGAAGGGCCTGGTTTCCATTGCTGTGCACAGATCCGCTCCCTATCCCAGTTGTCGCCGAGCCGGCTGACAGATTTGCTTTGCTAATCAGGTGCTGAAGCAGTTCCAGCTGGTCCTTCGTGAAGGAGACTTGGTTCTGGGATTTTCCTTCTATGGAGACTGTATTTCCCCGACTCTCACGGTCACCAGTAGCCCTATTTGGCT
>NW_010357816.1:0-543 GCF_000414095.1 Morus notabilis
AGGGTTCTAGGCTCAGGGCTCTGGGCGCTGGGTTTAGGGCTAGGGGCTCTGGGTTCAGGGTTCAGGGTTCATGGTTCAGTGTTAAGGGTTCTGGGTTCAGGGCTCGGGGTTCAGGGGACATGGTTCAGGGTTCAAGGTTCAGGGTTCAGGGTTTAGGGTTCAGGGTTGAGGGTTTACGGTTTAGGACTTGGGGTTTGGGGTTTTGGGTTCGGGGTTCAGGGTTCGGCGTTCGGGGTTCAGGGTTCAGGGTTCGGGGTTCCGGGTTCACGGTTCACTCTTCAGGGTTCAGGGTTCAGGGTTTAGGGTTCAGGGTTCAGCGTTCAGGCCTAAGGGCTCAAGGCTCAGGGTTCAGGGCTAAGGTCTAAGGGTTAAGGGTTCAGGGTTCAGAGTTGAGGGTTTAGGGTTTAGGGTTTAGTGTTTAGGGTTTTGTTTTCGGCATTCAGGGTTCGGCATTCAGGGTTCGGGGTTCACGGTTCGGGGTTCACGGTTCACAATTCAGGGTTCATGGTTCTGGGTTCAGGGTTCAGGGTTCAGGGCTAAGGG
>NW_010357817.1:0-746 GCF_000414095.1 Morus notabilis
TGGTTCACTCTATAAAATCAGAGCTACATCCACTGTGATTGTATATTTCGTTTGAGAGGATTAAAATTTACATAAATTGTTCTCTCTCGTTCCTTTTTCTCTTGGATCTCAACCCCTTTCCTGTATGGGGTCTTGCCCTTTTTATATCGAGAGCTTCCTTCGCTGGGTTGATTTCCTTCGTAGGTAGAAGCACTCAAGTGCTCTCCCTTTTTAGGCCCAGTCGTAGCCCACTAATCACTTGGAGTATTGTTCACTCTGCCAATTAGTCTTCTATTACGGCTCTGTGCGTTCCTGTAACCCTTTTCTGTCCCCTATGGGGCGGTTTAAGGGTTCAAAATAAATGCCTGTCTTGCAGTCATTCCCCACTTTTATACGCAATTTGTCACGTTAGCCTTTCCTAAAAGGGCATTCCCTTCGTCGCCAGTGTTGCTTAACCCAGTTGTGCTTCTTGGATGTTGGTTCCGCCGTCAAGGGATTTCTATGTCCTAAGGTCGAAGGTATGATCTTTCGACGCCAGAAGGAATCGACGCCTTAAGTTGGACTTTTCACTTGGGTTCTTTATAACGGAAGCGGAACGAGCCCCAGGCGTCGAGTGTTGTTGCTTTGTGAAAAATAAGTAAGACTACGTATCATATTATCATTCTTCCACGTGTCCTTCATATTTTTCCACACAACAACATTTTTGTCAGAAAAATCGGAAGAAAATTCCAGAAGAAGGCAAAATAAAACGATATTAACAACTGGTT
>NW_010357818.1:0-393 GCF_000414095.1 Morus notabilis
ATATTTAAAAATATATAAAAATTAAAAGTTAAAAGATGTAATAAAAAAAGATAAGGGAGGAAAAAGAAAAAAAAAAGTTAAGAAAAAAAGGAAAAAAAATATTAAAAAAAAAAATAAACTTGAGTAACGAAATGGCGGTAAGAAATTAAGAGAGTATAGATTTCACTGATTTGAATTTTACTACAGTAAAAAGTTTTCATAAACAGTCACATCTAATATTTTTACTATAGTAAAAAATTCTCATATAAAATCACATCTCAACTCGAATCAGCGAATTAAATGAGTTCATAATGTTTTGCACGGGTGATGTATATGAAATTGGATAACCATAAGCACAAGAAAAATTGAAAACGTCTTTGTTCAAGTCCGCAACAACTCCAGATCACACGCTCT
>NW_010357818.1:459-1887 GCF_000414095.1 Morus notabilis
AGCTCCAAAGCCAAACCCCACTCTCAAACAAGCCTCACCCCCCTTTACGCGCCGCTGCAACTTCCAAGAAAACTATGACACAACCGCCGCGCTTCCTCCTCGTAACCTATCCCGCGCAGGGCCACATAAACCCTGTTCTACAATTCGCCAAGCGCCTAGTTGGGGCGGGCGCCGACGTCACCTTCGTCACCACGTACTTCGCCCACCGCCGCATGACCAAAGGCAGAGGAGACACAACCGCCGCCGCCAACCGAAACGGCGGAGTGTCAATATCCTACGTGCCGTTCTCCGATGGACACGACGACGGGTTTAAGGCGGGGGACGACTTTGACCACTACCTGAACGAAATCCGCCGCCGCGGATCGCAGGCCATCTCCGACCTCGTCATCTCCGCTGCCAAAGAGGGACACCCTTACACCTGTTTGGTCTACTCCCTCCTCCTTCCGTGGGCCGCGCTGACAGCAGAGGAGCTCTGTCTGCCGTCCGTCCTCCTATGGATTCAGCCGGCCACGGTTTTCGACATCTATTACTACTACTTCCACGGCTACGGAGACATCTTCAGAGAAAACAATACTAAAGACCCTTCAACTGACCATAACTCATCAACGACACTACCGGGGCTTTCGTTGACGTTCACCCGCTGCGATCTTCCGTCGTTTATGGACGCCGCTAATGCTTACTCCTTCGCTATTCCCTTGTTCAAAGAACAGCTTGAAGTACTTGACAAGATTAAAAATCCCAAGATACTAGTAAACACATTTGATCAGTTGGAGCTGGAGGCGTTGAAAGCGATTGAGAAGCTGAGCTTGATCGCAATCGGACCCTTGATTCCGTCGGCTTTCTTGGACGGGAAAGACCCTTCTGATACTTCCTTCGGAGGTGATCTTGTCCATGTTGATCATCAGAACTACATTGAGTGGTTGAACTCCAAACCTAAAGGGTCGATCATTTACCTGTCGTTTGGGAGCATGGTGGAGTTATCAAGGCCTCAAATGGAGGAGATCGCAAAAGGGTTGTTGGATTGTGGACGTCCCTTCTTGTGGGTCATAAGAGAGAAGGCTAAGAAGAAAGAGAGTGAAAAGAAAAACGAGGAAAGAGAAGAAGAAGAAGAGAAACTAAGTTGTCACGAGGAATTGTCAAAGCTAGGGAAGATAGTGCCATGGTGTCGCCAAGTCGAAGTTTTGTCGAGCGCTTCTTTGGGGTGTTTTGTGACGCATTGCGGGTGGAATTCTACGTTGGAGAGCTTGGTTTGTGGAGTTCCGGTCGTCGCGTTTCCGCAGTGGACGGACCAAGGGACGAACGCCAAGTTGATAGAAGACGTGTGGAAGACTGGTGTGAGAGTGAAGCCTAATGAGAAGGGAATGGTTGAAAGTCAAGAGATAAAGAGGTGTTTGGATTTGGTAATGGAAGGAGAGGAATTGAGAAGGA
>NW_010357819.1:0-1149 GCF_000414095.1 Morus notabilis
TTTTGGTGTGTAACGGCGCCCATGAACCGATAGATCTAATCTCTATTCGTGCTCTACAACCACCACGGGAACGACGACATCTTTTGGTATCATAACGGGGCCCATCATCCGTCATATCGAAGCTCTGTTCGTTCTCTACAACTGCCACGGGAACGGGGAGAACCTTTGGTGTCGTAACGGGGCCAGCCCTTCAGACGTTATATCGAAGCTCTCTTCGTGCCCTACCACCGCCATTGTCAGTGACAACGTTTGGTGTTGAAACGAGGCCCATCAGCCGTTAGATAGAAGCTCTCTTCGCGCTCTACAACCGCCCCGGGATGGTCGACAAATTTTAGTGTTGTAACGGGCACCATCAGCCGTTAGATCGAAGCTCTCTTCGCGATCTACAGCTGGCACATGAACCATGACAACTTTTTATGTCTTAACGGGTCCCATAATCCGTCAGATCAAAGCTCTCTCCCCCGTCTACACCCGCCATGAATTTAGCGACAACTTTTGGTGTCGTAATGGGGCCCATCAGCCGTTAGATCGAAGCTCTCTTCGCGATCTACGAATGGCACGGGAACGACGACAACTTTTGGTGTCGTAATGGGGCCCATCAGCCGTTAGATCGAAGCTCTCTTCGCGATCTACGAATGGCACGGGAACGACGACAACTTTTGGTGTCGTAATGGGGCCCATCAGCCGTTAGATCGAAGCTCTCTTCGCGATCTACGAATGGCACGGGAACGACGACAACTTTTGGTGTCGTAATGGGGCCCATCAGCCGTTAGATCGAAGCTCTCTTCGCGATCTACGAATGGCACGGGAACGACGACAACTTTTGGTGTCGTAATGGGGCCCATCAGCCGTTAGATCGAAGCTCTCTTCGCGATCTACGAATGGCACGGGAACGACGACAACTTTTGGTGTCGTAATGGGGCCCATCAGCCGTTAGATCGAAGCTCTCTTCGCACTCTACAATCGCCCCGGGAAGGGTGACATATGTTGGTGTCGTAACGGGGACCATCAGCCGTTAGATCGAAACTCTCTTCCCGATCTACAATTGCCACGGGAACCGCGATAACTTTTTATGTCGTAACGAGTCCCATAATCCATCTGATCAAAGCTCTCTTCCCCGTCTACAACCGCCATGAATTTAGAGACAAC
>NW_010357820.1:0-661 GCF_000414095.1 Morus notabilis
TATATAAATTAAAAATAATTTTAAATTATAATTTTAAATCTATAAATTTAACGTCGACAAAGAATTTGATGAGAACAAAGTTGAAAGAGGTTCTAAAATCAGCCGCAAACGGCAAAACCGTGGTAACACCAAACTTCTTTTCCTGGGAGTCTGAGCTTGACAGGTGTGGACCATAGAGACGGACATTTTTTTTTTTTTTTCCATTTTAACTGGGGATTTTATGATTCGATTTGCTTTCAGAATAGCAAACTTTTGTTTTTTTCTCTCTATATTTGGAAGTGCAAATGAAATTTTTTTTTTATTTTGCTCTGTATTCGGAATTGCAAATTTGAAAAGTATTTGCATTGGTCTAAACTTGGATCACTTGTGTTTGCACCAAAAAAATAAAAAGAACTTAATCACTTGTACAGACTTGTGTTAAAAAAAAAGGTCAGAAAAAATAAAAGCAGTATTTAGGTTAAAAAAATACTTTATTGTTCCCTTAAAGAAATAACATTTTACTAGGTGAAAATTACAACAATTTGACTATGTTTGGAGTTAGTTTTATTTTTATTTTTCACGTTTTTTTGAGAAAAAAAATAAAAACAGAAAAGACGAAATTTGACACAATTAAAGATAAAATATAAAAATAAAAATAATTTTTTAATTTAGTGTAAAATGG
>NW_010357821.1:0-831 GCF_000414095.1 Morus notabilis
GTGTGCTCATAATATTTGATTTTGTTTATAGATGTAATTATGGGCCGGGGCCCGTGGGCCGGCCCAGACCCATCTTGATAGCCTAACCTAGGCTTGTGCGGTTAAGGTTGTTGTACACGATCTCCATTGCAACTAGTAGTCCTCTCTATCCATCCCGTTATGTGATAAGAGTGTTCCGTCCATGTCCCTTCGAAGGGGTACCCTCTCTTTCAAGAGAGATGAGGAGGATCTTATCAGTGGCTGGAAAAGTCCATCAACCAATGACTTTTTTTTCTTTAGTCCTCATTGTTTTCTTAAATCCTAACCCGTCTTTCCTTATTCCAGGGAGATGGATTCGTTGTTAGTTCCTTATTCATCAAATTCTATCATGAAGATAATTTAGTGGACACATACTGGGCTGGCATGAGCCGATACTATTTATTTTCTTTGATTTTTCAAAGCCGAAAAGTAGAGAAAATCATAAAAAATAGAATATTCACTAAAAATGGTGTCGCTTGTTGTATTAATTCTTAAAAATTATGTTTTAATTTTAGAACGCAAAAGATTCAAAAAATGGGAATTTTTGACCAGTCATTATCACCTAGTGCCCCACTGCACTAGCAGGAGACTATTTGGCAGCGTTTTCTCTTTTCGTAGATCGAGGGCATTTTTTCCAAGCAAGCTCATAATAATGCAATGATCGCGTCTGCAAAATTTCTGAGTGTCCTGACGTCGTTTTTCATTTTACTTGATTTTTCAAAGCTGAAAAGTAGAGAAAATCATAAAAAAATGGAATATTCACCGAAAAATGGTGCCGCTTGTTGCATTAATTCTTAAAAATCATGTTAATTT
>NW_010357822.1:0-824 GCF_000414095.1 Morus notabilis
GGTGTTGATTGTCTTGAATTGTTCTATATTTCTCTACGTGCTTATCAATTGGTATCAGAGCACTTTCCCGGGATGACGAGAAGGACTGATGATCGCGACAAGGATAGAGCGGAGGGAAGTAGGGAAGATTTGTTGAAGGAGATGGAATTGATGCGCGAGGATGTTGGGAAAATACCTCGATTGGAGCAAGGGCTGGAATTGCTGTTGACAAGGATGGACGAGTTGCTGAAGCAGCGGGGTACCGCAGACCGGGAGTCTCCGGAGGCGGAAAACGGAATTCCGGTTGAACAGTCGGCTCCGACGGCAGAGACGGGAGAGAGAGTGGCGGAATGGCGAGAGGGAGGAGCTCGCGCTGAATTTCGGACCCGAAGGGTGGAGATGCCGGTTTTCGACAGCGAAAATCCAAATGGGTGGATTTTTAGGGCAGAGAGATTTTTCTCCATGAATAGGTTGTCGGAGATGGAGAAACTGGACGTGGCGGTGGTGAGCCTCGAAGGGGAAGCCCTAGCTTGGTTCCAGTGGGAAGACCGTAGGCGAGCGATCCGAGATTGGTTGGAAATGAAACGGATGGTTCTGGAACGATTCCGTTCGACACAAGAAGGAACTCTTTGTGAGAAGTTCTTATCGTTGCACCAGGAAACTACGGTGAGGGAGTACCGCTGGCAATTCGAGACCCTGGTCGCGCCATTAACGGAGGTTTCAGAGCAAGTTTTGGAGAGTGCGTTCGTGAATGGACTGAAACCAGAGGTGAGAGCTGAGATTCGAATGTTGAAACCCCAACAGTTTGGGCCGCATTATGGAGCTCGCCCAACGCGTGGAGGAGC
>NW_010357823.1:0-841 GCF_000414095.1 Morus notabilis
TTTTTATGGTGCATCCTGCTCTCCTTTGGTATGTATTTTTTCTTCTTCTACAAAATTCTCATTTCTCACTTTCATACTAAAAAAAGAAAAAAGGAAAGAAAAGAACAAGATAAAGTTCTAAGCACCTAAGTTAGACAACAAGTTAGTTTCATAGCATCATTTTATACCCAAACATCACTATTCCTACCCAAAATTCCAATCTTTCCCACACACCACACCAGGACAAGATGGTCTGAGCAGAGAAAGGTGACGATTTCATTTAGAAATACTGGTAAACCTGTCTACCATCAACATCGTTTCTCCAGTCCAGAACATCATCTTGAGGCCAAATCATGGCTTTGCTTCAGAAAATTAACCAACTTTTTTTTTTAATAGAAACTTGACTGAGTTAAGCATGACTACTAGTACCTGCTTCACTTTCTCCCAGTATGATAAACGGACTTCTCTCTCCAAAACTTCCCGAACAAACACACGTTGAGGGGCCCACTTTGGGAGGTCTAAAACATAAGCCCATTCTTCCCAGTGCCAGATGAACTGAAAGTTTGATCTGCATGGTCAGAAAGCTATTACTAGATGCAGCATAGCCAACATATCCTAACTTATACCAGAAAGATCATGCAAATATGGAATGGACTTAAACAGCTCATATTATCCAGAAATCCAAGCAAAAACCTACCCAAAAAGTAACTGAAGAAAGTATCAAATATATCGTATAGAAAGGAGAAGTATAAATCGTTCTGTTCTCAAACGCCACTACACCAGAGACAGTATTCTCACCCACACACTCAAAATGCAGGCACTTGAAATGATGCAAACCACACAAGCAGATGTGGATTTGTAC
>NW_010357824.1:0-1186 GCF_000414095.1 Morus notabilis
AAAATAATACTCTCCATTCTTCACATTTCCTCTCTTCTAACCAAATGGAACTTAAGAGTATGTTTGATAGGAAAGAAAAGTATAAGGAAGAAAGAAGATGGATAGATTTTGAGAGAGAAAATAAAAATGTAGGTTGTTTGGTAGGAGAGAAAAGAGAAAAAAAGAGAAAATAGAGTGAAAAATAATACATGTGGGTCCCACCATTTTTCTTTTTTCTACAAGTGGGTAGAAAATGAGATGAAAAATGAGAACTAATTAAGTGAGCAAAATTACTAAACTACCTTTTTATCTATCAACATCCAAACAAAAAATTTAAGGGTATAAAAGTAATTTATAAGTAAATTTTTTTATTTCCTCTCAATTTAACTTTCAGTACCAAATAAATGAAGGTAAACTCATTTTCTTTCCATCTTCTCATACCAAACAACACAAAAGAAAATCAATTTCCTTTCTATCATTGTTATTTTCCATCACTTCTATATTTTCTTTCTATCGTATTTTCTTTTATTCATACCAAACATAGCATTAAAAGATGTTTTCTTGACTCTGGCCGGTGGCAAAAGCAACATAACCAATTGCAATAATAAACTATGTTCTTGCTGACTCCATGCATGCGTTTGTTTTTTTAAGCATGATGAATTTGTTGGAAAGTTTCATCATTACATAGGGGCTGATTCTGACTCATATTATTTGTCCTGACATCAGACTTAGGAAATTACATGTACATGAACATATATTCTATAGTTCTTTATAGTCTCTATTTTTACCATTAATTTTCCGGCAACAATTTATTTGCAACTTTCTAGTTGCACTTGCAAAAATTAAACTGCATATATTTTTTAAAAGGCATTAAAGTGCATAATTCTTATTATAATTTGATGTAAATTTAATGCTAACTGACGGTTCATATGAGTATTTTTTTTTTCATATCCTACCATAAAGAAGATAAAAATTAGTTGCGAATAAAATGTCATTTGGATTCCAGTACAGAATCAGAATATGGTAAAGATAAGTGGCATGACCTCTAAGATGATTTGATTGTTGGATGCAATAATTGTTTTAGGGTAATTATTTAGAATTGTGTAAAAATATCAACGCGGATTATCAATTGATTAGGTTTGCAAATTGGACTATTGTTTTTAAGTTAATATCAAATTTATCTTAGCTTTCACAAAAAAAAAAAAAA
>NW_010357825.1:0-981 GCF_000414095.1 Morus notabilis
CCTTTATGGACTAGGGCCAGTGCTGGCCTGAGGGTTTCTCCTCAGGCCCTGGCCCTAGCACAGCCCAAGCCTACCACAAGCTTGGGGTTAGAGGGGCTATGTCGGCTCAGCATGGCCTTTTTAACATCTCTAAGTAGACATCTACGAGAGACCCACTTAATGAAACGTCATTTTCTTACTTTCTTCTCTTCTGTTTGTATCTTTTTTCCTTTCTAAAATTCCCTTCATTGTCGGCTTCCTAAGGTCCACACAAGCCATATAGCACAGCTGGAAATTCATAATAAAAAACATCACCTTTCTTGGATAGATGTAACTTGAAAATTGTATGATAATAAAAAACATCACCCTTAATTTAGAAATTACTCTTTTGAGTAACCTAATTCAATTTTCTTAAAAGAAAAAAAAAAAGTCCCCTAATTCAAGAAAAAAGGTATATTTTTCTAAAAAAAAAAAATGATTTATGGCACTTTCTTTTTAAAATTCGAATCAAAACTCTTATTTGCTACAGTATTTTCTCTCATAAAAAATTAAATTAAATTTTTTTACTATAATATTTTTTCTTACATTAAATTCACTTTACAATTTAAAATCCTCGATTCGAATTGTGAAAAGAGCATGCACTTAGTTGCTCTCTTCTTTTCCTCTCTTGGGAGTTCTTCAATGCAAGGAACGGGAAATTAGTAAATTAGTTATTGATGTTAAGTAAATTATTGTTAAGTAAATTAGTAGAGTAAATTACTAATTAACATTGCAAATAAATAATTAATATTTGGTTAACCAAGGATTGATATGAAAAATGAGAAAAAAAAAACTAAGTCAATTTGTAATTGACCGTCAACTCACTTAGTGAATTGATTGTCCTTTGGAACAGCTTAATAAAGCTGAAAACATTTACTAAAATTATGCTTTAAAAGAGCATTTTTGTGCATACATGACACCTAATTTTGAAAAAATAACTCCCTCTATTTTAACATTTTTTTT
>NW_010357826.1:0-2885 GCF_000414095.1 Morus notabilis
TATAAAAAAGTGGATGTAGATAGTAAAAAGAGAGTGTGAATAGAAACATCCCAAACGGGGTAAAAAAGTTAAATGTGATTATTTTTTAGAGTTTTTTACTGTAGCACAACTTAAATTTTAAACTCAAATCAGTGAAGTTAACGGAGCAAAAAAGGTGACTACCATTTAGTTTGCCATCAAATTGCTAAAGGCCCCATCAGCTGGTGGGCTCTGAATTGTAATTATAAACCACGTGTTAGAGCAAGTTCAAGTTCGGGAAATTATGGGTTGTTCTTTTATAACAAAATTCAGAAAAAGTTGAAACTCAAGTTACAATTTTATTTAAGTTCACGTTCTTTTAAGTTTTAACTTTATTCAACTTTATTCAAGTTACAACTTTAACTCAAGTTATAACTCAAATTCAACTCAAAAATTATACTCAAATTACATCTAAAGTAACATGCCCTATGGCACTACATGTATATTAATTACTACTTAATAGGCCGAGAATAAATTACAATTTGCTTTGGAACAAGTGGGGACAATTAAAGATAGTTTTGTTGCATGCAGCAGAAAATCCGGCTATTGTTTAGTTTTTTATTTTGTATTTGGGAGGTTCCTAGTAGTAGTAAGTAAAGTGGTTTAATAAAATTATCACTTCTCTTGTACTAATTCGCTATTTTATGTCGCTTTAGATGTTTAATAGAACGTAACATCAAATTAATAATGGATAAAAGGAAGAAATCGGCACTGTTTTGTCGCGTTTTTTTTTACCGGAAAATTTAATTAAAGAGGTGAATTAAGGGGACACCTTTCCTAATTCATGACTTAAAAAATAAATGTGAGAGATTTGTGAGGAAGAGAGAGTGATAATTACATGAATATCACAATCTTACATCCATAAAAAATAATTTCCCTAAATATAGGCCATCTGACTATAAATTATTGAAAATTTGAAAATTTGTGATTAAATTCAGCTATTTTTTTTCATCCTATAAATTATTTTTATTCTCCCCTAAATATAGGCCATCTGACTATTTTCCAAAATATGCAGCCCCCAAACCCAAGTGACTCCATTTTTTAAAACTTATATTTTATTAGTACTTTTACTGTGTGTTTGGTAGGGTGAAAAAGAAAGAGTAAATAAAATAAAAGAAGAATTTTATAGAGAAAAATAAAATTTTAAGTTGTTTGGTAGAGAAGAAATAAAAATCTATAGAGCCCACTAATTTTTAATCATTCTAATTTTGGGAAGAAAATATAAGAGAAAAAGTTTAATAAAAAAATAAGATGTAAAATAATAATTTTATCTTTTACCATTCATCATATTTTTATTTATATTAGGATATTATTGTAAAATACCTTAAATTTGACATTTTTTTTTCATTTTTTTTCTTCTACCAAATAACGAGACAAAATCATTTTACTTCCTTTAACTAAGTATTTTACTTATCTTTCATTTTTCTTTTCTATCCATCCTACCAAACTATGAGCATTGTGATATCTGATCTTTCATTTTTTTTTCATTTAGTAAATTACTTTTAAATTTTTTTTTTGTCTGTTTTAAATATTTTTAAGAAATTTTTTTTGAAAAAAATATATTATAATAATATGATGGTCAAGAATCAATCTAATATCAGTAAGATAATTCGCTAGGACTGTTCATGGGCGGGTTCAGCAGGTTGACAGGCGGTTTGAGAGATAAGAAAATTTTTAAAATCTCAACCCGTAACAGCCCAATAGTTTATCGGGTTGGGCGGGTTAGAGATGGTGATAGTGGGCAGTTTGGCGGATATACTGGGCGGTTAAAAATGTGGAATTTATTCAATAGATCAACCAGCTTCCACAACGGAAAAAAAATTGTAAAATAAAACTTAAATGAAAAAAATTTATGTAAATGTTGAAAAGTTAAAACGATTGTAATAACCAAAAACTTAACCCTCGTTTGTTTCGCGGATTTAAGTTTTCAATTTATACTGAGATGTGATATTTTTTTAGAGCTTTTAACTATAGCAGAAAAAGTTAGATGTGACACTTTTGAGAGTTTTTAACTGTAAAAATATAAAATTAAAAACTCAAATCGATAAAATGAACATAGACTTATAGTGAATAATAATCCATATACTGAGTTTCTAGTCTCATAAAACAAAAAAGGATAGAATTCATAATAAAAAATAAAAAATAAAAACGCGTCCACAATAATTAGCACAAAAAAAAACGTGTCCACAATAATTAGATATTTGAGTCATTTTTCAATGTTTTATAAATTCTTATATAACAACTGAAGCTTTTTCAAAAAAAAAAAAAAAGGAAAGAGAAAATTTTCTGGTTTTGAAAAATAGAAGGGTTGAGTAAAAAACATCCATTGGGGCAAAAAGGTATGAATGTACGACATTGAAATTGCAACGTACATGTCATCGGACAAACTACGACATTGAAATAATGTGCATTTCCAATATTTTCTTAAAATTATAATATTTGATCAAACATAGTTTGACCAAAATGACAAATGTGAAGAGAATCACATTATTAACCCAACTTTTAATTTTGACAATCTATCCTCTCAATTTGCTAAACTGTTGCAATTAAACCCATATGACAAACGGCTGTTAGATTGATGACAGAAGAAAATCAAGTGCCACTCAAGTGTGAGGCTTTCAAGTTAGCATGTAAAATTAAAAGAAAAGAATAAAAGCATCGCTCATTTTACGGATTCGAGCTTTTAATTTAAATTGAGATGTAATATTTTTTAAAAAATTTTTATTGTAACAGAAAAAATTAAATGTGATATTTTTTAAGAATTTTTTACTGTAAAATTTTAAAATTAAAAATTTAAATCAATAAAATAAATGAGACCAAAAAAAATTGGCACATATGATTCCGTCCAACATGGTACTAGGCTTTCA
>NW_010357827.1:0-787 GCF_000414095.1 Morus notabilis
TCTAGTGAAGATCTCTGGGTGTGGCATTATGATTCTAAGGGGCTCTATTATGTTCGTGCCGGCTACAAGCTGGTCATGGGTCTAAGAAATTCGCCTAGTAGTTTTGGAGGGAGAAGGGATAGTGTGTGGTGGAGGAAACTGTGGGATCTTCATATCCCGAATAAAATCAAGAATTTCATGTGGAGGGCAGCTTCCGGTTTTTTACCAACCTTTGACAATTTAGCAAGGATGGGGATTAATTGTGCAACAAGATGTCAGTGCTGTGGTGAAGAGGAGGAGGCTACTTGGCATGCTCTATGGATGTGTCCCGCTGTTATTCAGGTGTGGGAAGTGAGTGCCCTTTGGCACAAGTTAGAGCCTCTCAACACTGGAGGTTTTGAAGCTCTATGTGTTATGTTTAGCAAAGAAGCAACTAGAGAGGATCTTGAAATTTTCTGTGTACTGGCGTGGGCGATTTAGGCGGCTCGGAATCAATTTGTACATCACCGAGTATATCGGGAGCCGATGGAGATCCTAGGTACAACTGGGCGGACAATTGCTGATTTTCAGAGTTGTTGGGATCCGGCGGCCAAACATCGGACTACGGTGCCTGTTAGTGAAGTACGCTGGAAACCTCCGGCAGCTGGACTTCTGAAGCTTAATACTGATGCGGCAGTTCGAGAGGGTATGAGTTCCATTGGGATAGGCGCTGTCATCATGGATGGGGAAGGAATAGTATGTGCTTGTCTGGCGAAGCGAATTGCGGGTTCTTTCTCACCTTTTTTAGCTGAATGCATGGCCCTTCGGG
>NW_010357828.1:0-492 GCF_000414095.1 Morus notabilis
AAAACAAAAACGTTTGTCTTTTTGTGGAAATCAGAAAACGAAAAAAAAACCTGTTTTCTCCCTTTTCGTTTTCTTCCTTTTCTCTCCTGTTTTCTGCTTCAGCCTCCCCCGTCTGAGTTTTTTTTTCTGCTTCAGCCATTCTTCAGCCCAGATACTTCAGCCTTCTTGCCAGCTGACCTCCTCCGTTCTTCTCGCTGGATTCGTTTTCTCTGGTTTCCTTCTCGCCTGAGATTTCTCCGTTGGGGCTCCTCCGGTTTCCTCCGTTCTTGCCATTCTCGTCTCGGCCTCTTCTCACCAAGGTATGGCTCTTCTCACCGAGTTATTCGTTTTCTGATTTGGTTTCCTTACCGCCTGAGTTGGTTGAGTCTTTTTAGCTGATTTTAGAGTTTTTTTACCTGATTTGGTTGTTTTTTTTATGGGTTTTTTTTATAATGATTTTGACATGATATACTCAACGAAATCGGTTGATTTCCGTTTGATTTGGTTAGTATT
>NW_010357829.1:0-949 GCF_000414095.1 Morus notabilis
AAAATTTTTAGGCCAAACGCATTTTCTGTTTCCGTTTTCATTTTTTAGTGAAAAATGAAAATGAAAACGGAAACAAACAGGGCCTACAAAGTCCTAACTATAGTATGAACAACAATGAAATAGAGATGTTAAAAGATTAGTATCAAAATTTTGTATAAACTCCCATATTATTTTTTGTCTTTTGTGTTGATCCCTCATTTCCTTTTTCTTTTTCCTCATTTGTTTTTTCCCCTTCTTGTTGTTGTTGCTCCTTTTTCTTTTTTTTCTTTTTGGGTAAAAAGGTTTTTTACAGTTTAGTTATTACAATAATTTTCTTTTCATTTTTTCCCTTGGTTTGCTTAAAATTAACAGTAAATAAGACTTAAAGCCATTTTCCTTTCTTTCTATTCCCCTCCTAACCAAACATCCGCTATCTACTAAGTGGGCAAAAAAGTAAGGATCAAATACAAAAATCCCCCTTAAGTTATAACTCTTATAATATTTTATTCTTTGATTTTTAAAACGTAATATATGTTCTCCCTAAACAATAAAATATTAAAAAATGCCACATTTATTAAGTTTTTAACTGAAATTGACATTTAATCTATTATTTTGAGAGTATTTTTTGTAATTCTATGTTTAAAATTTAATTGAATTTAAATTAATTTAAATATTAAAAAAACCTCATAAATTTTTTTATTCTAAAAAAATAAGATTCATAAATTTTTTTAAACTTACATTCAACTAATAATGAAAAGTTCAAATTTAAATTAATTTTAAATTCAAACTAAATTTTAAATCATAAAGATACCAAAATACCCCAAAATAACAAATTAAAAGTCAATTTCTATTAAAAAACTTAACAGAGGAATTTTTTGTTAACATAATATTGTTTAGAAAGAATGGATGTTACGTTCTAAAGATTATAAGTTAAAGTATTACGAAGGGTTAATCCAAAAAGTAATTAAGC
>NW_010357830.1:0-590 GCF_000414095.1 Morus notabilis
CGACTAATCAACTAGTATGTAATCTTTTACAAGATCTAAAAATAGCTTCCTTTTCATGTATTGTAATTAACAGGCTGTTCGGAAACTAAATGAAGCAAAGAAACTTGAATCGAGTGCACACTACAATGCAGATTTCGGAAAAGACTAATGTTGTTCCCTGTTTAGTGCTATTGATGTTTGGGAAGCACATTTCCGTTATATACTCAACGGAATGTTACTTTAGGTACTTGGATGGAATGGATTACTTGAGCTGTCAGTTATTTTACGGATTTGTATTCCATCGCTTACAACTATTTGTATTCTTAGCAGTATTTGCAAACATATAACGTGCGTTTAGAACTATTTTTTTTTTTGGCAGTTTTTGAAAATGTTTCTGCACATCTTTTGAGGCACAAAAATGAAAACGGTATGCAAATCGCGTTTATTTAGCAAATGTTTTAAAAGTGAAAACGAAAACAAAAAATAATGAGAATAGTTTTTGTGAAGGAAGTAAAAATCAATTTAAAGTTGTTTTCCATTTTATTTTCTACTAGTTATTAAAAATGTTATCTTAAATAATTATTATTAATTACTAATTATGTAAGATATTA
>NW_010357831.1:0-661 GCF_000414095.1 Morus notabilis
TCAAAAAACCATCAAAAGAAAAAAACCGTGCAAACCACCCAATAACCGCCCGTAGAGATCATTGTACATCCTTAGATTCTGTTCATTTTACCGATTTGAATTTTGCTAAAAAAATTCTAAAAAATAGTCATATCTAACTTTTTGCTACAGTAAAAAACTCTCATATAAAATCACATATCAATTTAAATTAAAAACTCGAATCAGCGAACTAAACGGACCCTTAATTTCAACCACAAAGTTGAAGTACTTAAGAGAGAGAGAGAGAGAGTGTTAAACTTTTGAGAGAGAGAGAGTTAAAGTAATTAAAGTTGTGAAAATGAACGAGATTGGGAGCATTTTAGCACTCTACTCAAATTTTTTGGGTACTTGTGATAATTACCTTTTAAATTTAACACTTTATTTTTTAAACTTTATGAAGTACTTGTGACAATTATCTCTTAATTTTTATCTTTAATAATCAGTCATCTGAACTTGTAAAAATTGTGATTAGGAATGGAGCTAAAAAAAAATATTGTACAGCCCGATAGTATACCTAAAATTTTATTAGATTTTAGGTGTATAATAAATTATACATTTCACATATTATGCGGTGGGACAAGCATAAAATTTTAGAACTTTATTAGATTTTACATATAAAATTAGTTAAAAAAAAAAAAAAAAA
>NW_010357832.1:0-802 GCF_000414095.1 Morus notabilis
TCGGTTTTTGTACTGATTTTGCTGTGCTAAATGTTGAGGGTAATGGGTCGTGGAAGAATTCCTTATTTTTGCCATATTTTTTGTTTTTTAGAATCTTCCAGCAGAAGTTAGGGAGGCGCAGGAAAAGAAGTTGGAAGGGCTCAGAAAACAGCAGGAGGTTCATTCTCGTTTAGCTGTGGAACGCAAAATGTTCTTGCGAGACAGGAAAATAAAGTTCTTTGGTAAATACTTGAGAGCTTAATTTCACTATATTTTATTTACGATTAGGCCCCTTTGTTGTGTGATGTAGATATCTGGGTTTGGGTGTGTTTTGCTTGGTTGAAAGTGATATGTGTGTTGTTCAGAGAGAAGAAAGATAGAGAGAAGAATCAGGCGTTTAGAGAAACTCCAACGTGCTTCCTCTGGTCAAGCGCAAGACGCAGAGATCGCTGAGCAGCTTTCTAAGTTGAAAGAAGATCTTGAATATGT
Source organism: Morus notabilis (assembly GCF_000414095.1). Classification (NCBI taxonomy): domain Eukaryota; kingdom Viridiplantae; phylum Streptophyta; class Magnoliopsida; order Rosales; family Moraceae; genus Morus; species Morus notabilis. The sequence continues at coordinate 469 of NW_010357832.1, forward strand.
CCGGGTAAGCCAAGTATTTGCACTTAGTTTATTTGGTATAGTAGAAACACATCAGATATTTGCAAATTGCAATTATAATTACTGAAAGAAAGGTCCTAACGAGCTTGTAATGTACTTAAAACTGGAGCTTTGTCTCCGAACTAGTCTTATTAGGGTGGAGCTGTGAGTGAGTGAATTCTGTTTTTGTTTTCGTTCAAGTTATTGTGTTCTTCTCTATGATACATGACTACTGGATATTATATTATCTGCCAAGCTAAAGTTTCTTGGTTATGGCAGTTCTTTCCAAAGACTGAGACATACGTCTCTTTATTTACTGGAGGTGATGATTCAGAAA
>NW_010357833.1:0-549 GCF_000414095.1 Morus notabilis
TAGCATTGTCATAAAACAAGATTTTAAGATTCAACCCTCATTCCTAAAACAAATCAAGCTCAACCGTACACAGTGATTCCTATTAATGTGCCTTAATCCAATTTCTAAGTTCCATAAATCATTTTATGATTTAAATAATCATTTCAAGGATTTTGATCTCAAAACAATGGTTTAAAGAGGCCAATCTACTTAATTAAAGTTCTCAAATGAAGCTAATTTGGGTTTTCTTTAAAATTTGGGTCAAAATAGCATTTTTACTCAACTTAGCCCCCTTTTCCTTTGTCAACCGGCCTACCGGTGACAAAGATGTGCATCACCACCGGTCGGCCGGTGGTGTGCTGACCGGTCGACCGGTGGAGATCTGTAGGGCGAGGAAAGCTCACCGAATTAGCTCGAAAACCTGCAAAACTCGGGATTTTGGGATCATTTTCAAGGAAAATTCATAAGGAAATCACATAAACCAACACTCAAACACTTTTCCAAGTCCAAGAAACCAAAAACCTCAAATTTTCATCATGGATTCCAACCAAAATTTCAACCAAAAATCGA
>NW_010357834.1:0-10047 GCF_000414095.1 Morus notabilis
AAGTTTTTTTTTTACAAAAAAAAAAAAAAAAAAAAAAAAAAGAAGAAACTATACATTGATTATCCAAATATAATTACAGGGAGAGGAAGAGGTTTCCTCTAAAAATAATGCTGTGAAAAGGAAAAAACTCATCAGCTCCTAACTAAATTTGACAAAATTAGATTAAAACCGATTAAACTGTCTAATAATTCAAAAATTATTAACGATTTAGTTTGGTTTAATTTATATTAAACGGTTTGGGCCGTTTGGTGGATATTTTGAACACTCTTAAATAGCGGTGGTGTTTCCATCCCCGCCCCTACTTGAACCTTGACTCGGGGGGCTAACAATACATCACCATCTCCGCCCCAGCTCCCTAAACCCTTCCCGTTTGGGCGAGTACCTGCACCCATGAGTTTACAAGCCATGTGTGACAGCATCTAATTTTTGTTAAGGAAACAAATAAGGAAATGGAAGATATGCAAGACATACGTCAAGAGGAGGAGCATTACAGTTGAAATTCTAATCAGAAAAGTCAACACAAGATTTCTGCATAATTTGATGAAATCAGAGCAACATCATAAGAGAAAAGTCTTAGAAGGAAATCTGATCTTCCTTATTCATTTGATTGATTTGTGTAAATGTTGATTGATTTGTATAGCTGTATTTTGCTTTCCTGAACTCATGTACCATGTATAAATACCTCATAAGATAAATGAAAATATAATGAGCCTTTCTACCAAAAATTACAAAGCACTCATGGTATCAGAGCCGTAAACTCGTGAGCCACAATACAAACCAAAATACTTATCATACATCCCAAACACACGTACAGCCTTAGCAAAAAAATAAAAATAAAAAATCGAGTTCACCTTCCTTTGCTTCAAGCCAGATAGAAGAACTTGAACTCACCATCCAACATTTTCACCAGCGTTCTAGTCTGGTCTAAGTCAAACTGAACCTCACCAACCACCTTCTATGGCGCTCGCAGGTCACTCCGCTGATTCGTAGCTGTTGACGGTGGAATTTCGTCAATAAGATTGCGCCGGGTTACCCCTTTGGTATCCTGTAGGGTTACCAGCCTAATACGGATGTATAATCGAAATTATGTTTGCGAAGTGCTTGAGTAAGCTTTGTGGTGAAGGAAATATGAATGTAATGCCTGAATAAAATGGACACACGAAGTTTATAGTGGTTCACTCTATTAATGAAGAGTTACATCTACTGTATCTTTTTGTATATATTTTTTTGTTCTCCGATTACATGTGTAAAAAAGGGAAAAAAAACCTCTCCTGAGCTTGGGGCTTTGCCCCTCTTTTATAGCCCAAGTTTACTTCCGGAGGTGGTTTTCCTCTGTGGACCCAGCACTCAAGTGCCTACTGTCTCATGGGCCTAGACCCATAGCCAACTAATCACTTGTTCATTCACCTTAATCAGTCATATATTACGGCTCTGCACTCGCTGCAACCTTCCACCATCGTAATTAATGCTTGTATTAAAGACATCCCCCAAACCCAGACGTTACCCCAGGGGGTCCCTCATTTATACAGTCGGCTTCCAGCTGGCCCTTTCACGGTCGACCTTAGCGAGACCTCCCCATATGGGTCAGATGAATGCCGAGGTTTCATGGGGTCAGCAGTATGACGGGTCAGTCAGCGGTATGACGGGTCGATGGTCTGCTGATGTGGTTATTGCAGGGCCACGTGGAGCGCTATCGTTGTCTAATGTGTCAAATCATATTTTCCCGTACAACATCTGCCCCTCCCCCAGGTCGAGGCTTTCCTTTGGATGGCCTCGAGCTAGGTTGGGACTTTGCACTGGTGCTTCCTTTCGTCTGCCTCGGGTATGGAAACCTAACTCCGGACCTGAGTCAGGATGGGCCTGTTGCCTCGAGGAGTGCAAACGTCGCGTTGGTCCAACTACCATGTTGACGTGGCCCTTCTTTTGAATTGGACGACTCTGGGCCCTTGGATTAACCCTTTTCAGATTCCTGCTCTTCCCCCAACCGTAAGATCTGATCTTTGTGCCCCCGCCGTCGGATATGCTTACGCACGATCAAACGGTTGGGGATTGAGGGCTGTTATATTTATAAGCGCTCGAAACCCAACCTTTTCAATTTTTATCCTTTGTTTTGCCAAAGCTCTACAGAAATTGTCCCAAGACTTTCTGCTTTCCTCGGTGATATTCTTCCAAACGCTCGCGCCTTAGTTTCGCTTCTTAACTCTTGGTAAGCATTTTTCCGTCCTTCATGCTTCTATCGTGTTTAATCTATCATGGCTCCTGGTATATTCTTCGACTTTTTAGAAGGAAACGAGTAGAAAGCGGTATAATGGGAGCTTGGAAACTATTCTGACTTTTATTCATGATGCCTCGGAATAGCCATAGGAATTTTGAGCAGTTTTCGGGTTTGTTTGGTATTGTTGATTTATCTTGAATAGTCGTCGTTGTGTTTGAATATCGCTGCTGTGTTTGAATGGTCGGCATCTTAGTCAAATAGGACTCTTTTTCTTTCTTTTAAAATCTCGAACTAATTTCTCTTCCCCTCGACTTGTAGGACTAAACTTAGGTTCTTTCTTAACAGTAATGGCACCTAAGAGAAGACTACGTCGAGGGGGAGTACCTGTGGTAAGGCTGGATCCGTCTCCAGCCACCGAATCTCCCTCCATTCATATTGCTAGCGACTCCCTCCTAAGGGACGTCGAGGGCTATGTCCCGGATTCACGGGATGATGGAGACAGCGTCGACCGAATGATCGACGGTGATGATGATGAGGGAAATACCGCCGAAGCTTCTTCCTCCGGCAACTCCCTAGTTGGTGGTTCCGCCGTTGGGATCAGTGGCAAGTCGACGAATGTTCCCGTTGCGTCGGTAGGGCCGGACGAGGATCGGCCGTGGTTTACTGCCAATTTTGTGGCGCCAAAGACCCGTGATAGGGACGTTGTCTATGCGTACCAGAAGGGGCGTGTAAATGGTCGTTGGTTCGAGTTCCTCTTGCCCGACCCTCACCACAGGGCAAGTCAACCTCCTCTGGGGTATCTGTCCGTATATACTCTGGCTCTTACTGCGGGGATGACTCTCCTCATTCATCCATTCGTGAAGGACTACTACAATCTTCATGAAATCTCCCCTACCCAGCTGGTGCCAAACTTCTGGTATATCTTCACCAGTATATAGATTCTTTGAGACAGAAAGTTTGACGTAGAGCTCCCTTTGGATGAGTTCCGTTTTGTATATAAGCTGTGTCAAGTCCCCAAATGCGAGAGATGGTATTTTTTGGGTGGCTATAGGCGATCGAAGCCCCACTTTGGTAGGCTAATAAAAGGGCTGCCATCGTCGTCTCACGAATGGAAGCCAATATTTTTTATGGTAAAAGGCATGTTCGACGTCCATCCTGCGGACAAGCCTTTTAAGAGGGCGGGGGTGAGAAGGTCTTTTGGGATGCTCAGTGAGTACCTTCGACCGTCTACCATATTGTCATCAGGTTATTATACCGCTAACCCTAATTTTCCTTGTGCAGTTTCTCAAGATCATCACCAGCTTGCTGGTCACAGGCTCGCCCGGGTGGAGACGGCCTTCAGCTATCCAGAGGACGAGCGCCATATTAATACCCTTTTGACGCGGAAGAACCTAGAGCACTCCGGCCTCCTGTTATCCCTTCCTGACCCTGCCTACACCGACGCCGTCAAGGACTTTTTCCAGTTTACCACCGGCGGTCAGTCAACTCTCTCTCCCTTTTTTTTCCCTTCTTTCATTTTTATTATTTTCTTTACTTAGGCTTCGACTACTATAGAGATGAAGACACTTGGTCTACGCATCCTTGGAGACGAGGCGTTCCAAGAAGAAACCTCGTGGGCCGTCGAGCGAAGCTACTGGCGCCGATGTCTCCTCGACAAAGCCCGCCGAGGCCAAGGCCTCGGCACAGGGAACGCCGAGACCAAAGAGGCCTCGACGGGAGGAGACCCCTGTGGTACCCGAGCCTATGCTAGTAATTGTTGTTACTGACGCCGAAGCTTCTGACGCCCCTTCAGAACCAGGGCGTCTGCTGCTTCCCAGGCAGAGGGTGCTGAACCTAAATTTTGTTGTGACCGATGTCTCCTAGGCGCAGATTGATGCAGCGCTGAACATGCCTCCGCGCTTCTCCACCCTCTTTCAGGCTATGTATGAATCCTTCTTTGAGGAGAACTGGGAGAGTGCTTCTCGCCTTCCTTTGGTTAAGCGTGCTCGTCAGCAAATCTCCTCTGCTATCCATGTAAGTCCCCTTTTTGTTGGTGGGTTATACCTGTGTATACACGTGTATTTTTAACAGCTTCCCCACTTTTGGCAGTCCCTCTCTCTTTCCATCCTTAATTATCTTGAGATGGTCACGATTGATGAGAAGAGTAGGACGATGGATCAGCTTGAGGGGCGACTGAAGGCTCTCCTTAAGAAGGCGAGGGATGATAAGGCTGAAGTTTTTGAGAAGCTCGCCCTTGACGTTAAGGAGCTTGAGGCGGCGAAGGCTAACCTAGAGACAGCTCAGAAGGAGATTGCTTCTGTTAGCCAAGAGGCTACTAACGCCAAAGAAGCCCTTCGCAACGAGGGATATAATCTTGGTAAGCAGGAGGGCTATGATTTGGGGAAGAAGAAGGGGGTCGAGGAGTTCCTGGCTTCTGCGAACTATGCTAAAAAAAAGTTCTAATGTTGCGGCCAAGGCTGTTAAAGATTTCAAATCCTCGGACGATTTTTATGACCTGCGCGCTAAAGACATGTCGTCTGTTGGTGAACAGATTGTTGCCCGAATCAATTGGCACCTCCCTAGCCTCAACCTAGAATTCCTTTATGATCCTCCTTCTGATGGTGAAGATTCTCCTAGCGGCGAGAGTAATAATGGGTCAGCTGGGCGCGATCGTAATGCTGGCGATGACGACGAGGCTTAGGAGATATAATTTTTGTAATATGCCAAAACAAAATAAAAGTTTTTATTTTCAAACAATGTAGACGTTATTATTTATATATGTATAAATGTATAAATTTCTATCAGCCTTCTTCTGTCAGTTTTTGAAGGCGTCAATGGATTAGGTGTCCCTTAAGATTTTGGTAGATTTTTAAGAATCTGGTCTAGAAGCCTCTCCTCCTTGGAGGAGTCGACCGTCCAGATGCCCCTTAGGGCTTGGCAGATTTTTAAGAATCTGGTGGATTTGTTGCTTTGTTTTGTAGGATGTAGACTCCCATTTGACTTGACTGCCCCCCATGCCTGTTGTAAAATCTTGATTTTGCAGGAGGCATGTCTTCTCAGGGGTCAATTTTTTCGCATTCGATCAATTTCACAGCGAATGAATCATATATTATTGAAAGGCTAATCTTAACTACAACACATAAGGAATACACTTATTGATAATACAATCTTAGTTGTTCCGCATTTCATGGATGTTGAACCTTCCTTCCATCCAAACTTTCCAATATGTAGGTTCCTGGGCATACCAACTCCCAGATGCGGTAGGGTCCTTCCCATGTCGGGCCTAGGGGACCAGTGTTTTTTGGCTTCGTACTTTGTGTCACCCTTTTAGTACCAAGTCTCCCGGGACGAAACTCCTTTGCTTGGCCATTTTGTTATAGTACCGAGTCATTCTTTATTGATAAGCAGCGAGCCGTAGTTGAGACTCGAGCCTTTTTTCTTCCAAGGGGTCGAGCTCTCCATCCATTGCTTCCGCATTGGCATCGTCGTTATGTGCGACAATTCTTAATGTCAGTGTTGTGATTTCGATGGGGAGTACCGCCTCTGCGCCATATGTCATGAAAAAGGGTATTTCACCTGTGGTAGTCTGACATGTTATCCTGTATGCCCACAAGACCTTTCGGAGTTCTTCAGCCCATTTTCTCTTTAAATCATCAAGCCTCTTCTTTATGGTGTATTTTAAAATGTTGTTGACGGCCTCAACTTGGCCGTTGGACTGTGGTTGAATTGACGCTGAGAAGTCCTTTCAAATGCCCAAATCATTGCAAAACTTGCGCGTTGAGGCGTTGTCGAACTGCTTTCCGTTGTTAGATACGATCGAATGTAGGACTCCAAACCTGCATATAATGTTTTTCCATATGAAGCTAGTGCAAGCTGCCTTTGTGGTTGTAGTAAGAACTTTCACCTCCACCCATTTAGTGTAGTAGTCTACTGCAACGATTGCAAACTTAAAGCCCCCTGACGCGAGGTGCAAGGGTCCAATCAGGTTGATCCCCCATTTGACAAAAGGCCATGAGCTGAGAATGGAGGTTAGGTTCTCTGGGGGTGCTCTAGGAATTGTGGTATATTTTTGGCACTTATCGCAACGCCGAGCGTATTGAAACGCGTCTTTTTTAAGCGTAGGCCAATAGTACCCTTGCCTCAAAACCTTAAGAGCTAGAGGTTGCCTCCCAGTGTGATTGCCACACTCCTTCACGAATCTCCCGGAAGACTTCTCGCGCCTCAGCGCCATTCAGGCACCGTTGTAAAGGCATTAAGTAGCCTCGTCGGTATAGTATACCGTCATACAACAGGTATCGGGCTACTCTGTATTTGACCCGCCTGGCATCCTCCTTGTTGTCAGGTAACTTTGCGTCTGCCAAGTATTGGATGAGAGGTATCATCCAGCCCTCGATTGGCTGAATGGTCAAGGCCTCGTCCTTCTCATCAATAGTCGGCTGCTCAAGCTCTTCGATGGGGACGACTCCCAGTACATCAGAATCTTTCGAGGAGGCCAATTTAGCCAAACCATCGACGTTCGTATTCTCAGCTCTTGGTACCTGTAGTATCTCATAGCTTTTGAATTTGATGAGTTCTGTTTTTACTTTTCTCAAGTACGCCCACATTCTTTCGACACGCGCCTGGTACTCTTCTTTTACTTGCCCGACGACTAGTTGAGAGTCACTGAAGATGCTGATCCTTTGAATCTTCAAGTGACTTGTCAATCGCAACCCTGCGATCAATGCTTCATACTCAGCCTCATTGTTCGATGCTTTGAATTTGAATCATACCGCCGAAGTGATCTTGTGGCCTTCTGGACTGATAAGCATGACACCGGCGCCTGACCCGGCTTCACTCGACGCCCCGTCCACGTAGAGTTTCCACTCGGCTGCTTTAGCTTCTTCGTTTGTGGCTGGCGTTGGCCTGTGAGAAAATTCTGCAAGGAATTCAGCCAATGCCTGTCCCTTGATGGCTGCTCGTGGTACATATTCGATGTCGAATTAGCTTAACTCTACCGACCATTTGAGGAGTCGACCGGAGGTTTCGGGTTTTTGTAGTGCTTGCCTTAACGGGTGATTTGTAAGGACCTGTATTGTATGGGCCTGGAAGTAATGCCGAACCTTCCTCGAAGCTACTATCAGGACGAGAGCTAGCTGTTCCATTTCGGAATATCTAGACTCGGCGTCCAAGAGTCTCTTACTTACGTAGTAGACTGTCAACTAGTGAAATGCCTGAGAAAATCCCAGACCTTAAATAATACATTTATTTATTTAAGCCAAGGATTTTCCTAGAAAATATTATGTGACTAAAGGATTTATGGAATTAATATCTGTATTCCTAAATTCTGTAGCAGATTTCATATTAAGTTCGTGTTTTCGATCAAGTAAATTCGATCGATAAATTATCACCGTACTTTAAGGCGGAAGAATTTTCAGTACAAGTATAGTTTGAGAATCTTAATTTCAAGAATCTCCAAACACAGCATGATGTTAGCAGCGTTAAAAAAAAAACGCACTGACATTTTTAAAGAAGAGAAAATCCTTAATTGCCAGACAGCTAGGTTAAAGTCACAAGATAAATACCCATAGTAGAAGGGCACAATGTGAGCTCGGGATTTGACACCGTCAGAAACAGCGTCATTCCCGAGATTTAATGCAGAAAAGTTAAATTTAGAATTTATTCAGTCTAGAATTAATTTCAAGACTTGAAACAGTTTAAGATATTACGCGAGTGAAAATTTAATGTGATCCCTAAGTAGTCGGGAATTATTATTAAATTGTAAATAAGCAGTTGAAAAGGAATCGTCAGAAACTAGAATTTTCTGTCGGCTAAGTTACTTACCTACAGTCAGTATAATTTTTAGCAGTTTCAAGAGAAACTTAAGAGAGTGGACAAAAGTACAAGGGGTAGGATTTATTTTTCTCTCTCTCATTCTCCACTTGGCCGGCCATGTATAGTAGAAATAGAGCCAAAATTTGGCTAGTTGAGTGTGATAAAAGGTTACAAGTTATGGTGTGATGTGATGGTAGTGGTTGAAGGGGAATTAATGACAATTTTGCTTCTCCTTTTCTCCTTCCATAACCGGCCAAGAAAGGGGGGGATTGAACCAAAATTTGGTTGATTGAAGGAGTTGATGTAATGTTAAAAAATTATTTCTAAGTTGCCTATAAAAGGAACCATCATAGGATAAGCTTCATTTTTTTTCTCCTCTCCTTTTTCCCACATCAAAAATCCGGCCATACACACCATTTCCTCTCAAATATTTTCTCCCACTCTCTCAATCTTGTGCCACTATCAAACCATAGAAGAAGAAGAAGAAGAAGGAGATCAAAAGATCTAGGAGGAGACTAGTCAAGCCTTCCTTCAAAGGTAAAGAAACTCTAAATCCTCTCTTTTTTCATGTTTTGGGAAAGTTTGAAATAGAGAAATATTCTTCTCAAATTTCCTTATACTCTTATAGTTTCAAGCCATTAACAATCCTAGAGGAGTTCAAGGGTTTTTCAAGAGAAAGAAAGAATTCTTCAAGGGTAAGTTCTTAAACTCCCCTCCATTAATTTCTAGCCAACTTTAAGCTTGGATTTATGGATATAAATTTGTGGTTCTTAAGGAGATAAGATTGTAATAAGGGTGTGTGAGTTTTATGTTGGTTTTGTGAGTTTTGAGGTTAGTTTGATGTGGTATGTTTATGCTTAATCTAAGTTGCTTATTTTCAAATTAGAGGAAAAATTTTCCGGTGACTTTGACCGCGAAAATGAGGACCATAGAGCGAGAGTTTTTAATGTTTTAAAGCTTGAACTTATAGCCCTGGATGTTTTGAACATTTTCGGTTACTATGAAAAAACCTAATTTTAACTCTAAAACCAAGTTTGAAGCCATTTGGCAAAAACGGACAAGCTGTCCAACACAGTTTCAAAAAAAAAAACTGGCAACCACTGGTAGCCAAACGGGACTCTTAGAGGCTGAATCTCAATTTTTCACAAAAGTGACAATTTTATATTTTGATGAGACGAAGAAATTTCATGAAGAAAAGATTTTTAAAATCTGACCCTAAGAGGTACTAAAACACAGATTTCCAAAACGGCACAGTTTTTTACTAAAACAGTTTCAAGAAAAACAGCAGCTACGGTTTTCGGCCAAACGGGGCCTTTAGAGGCTGAATTTCAACTTTCACCAAAAACAACAATTTTAGATCTCGACGAGATGAGAAATTTTCATGAAGAACAAAATTTTGAAATCCGACTCTAAGATATAGTAAAACGCAGATTTCAGAAACTGCACAGTTTTTAACGAGACAAAACTAAAACAGTGTCGATTTCAACAAAAAGTTATAAAAGAACCCGAGATGGAATTTCAGTAAAATACAATGACATTAAACCTCATTTTAATGAAGGTATTCATAAAGAAAATTTTCAAGAAAAATGCTTTCTTTAAAGAACATAGTGGGTTATCGAGCAAATCATCCCGACAGGCACCTACGAGCCCAACACGATAGGTGCTCAGGATTTCGAGGATTTGATGTGGGTCCAATGCCCGTATTGATTTAAGATACTCCGTTTGAGTTTAAATTTATGCGGCCTAAGAGTTAAAATGCCGTGAATAAGTTTCTAGGCCGAATTGGGCCTTAATATTATAATGAGTCCAATGAGGAAAATTATGGATAATAAGTTACTACATGGGGTAAATGATTTTCAATCTAGACATAAGTATGTTAAGGGCAATTAAGGAAAATAAAATTTTGAGCATCTAATAAATTGATCCTTATAGTAAATTATCCTTCAGAAAATGAAAGGAATACCTAGCTTAAGAAAATGGTTAGATTCCTTCATAAGTTGCTAAAATAGAATAGCAAACGACAGTTAATCTCACACTCTCAA
>NW_010357834.1:10689-11796 GCF_000414095.1 Morus notabilis
GAATGGTGGAGATGGGAATGGATACCGCTCACGCAGTTATCTTCCGCAGTAAGTTTAAGAAAAATCATGTATATGTCTATACGATTCAAAGGTTTCAAGCATGTATGTTTAAAAAGTATATGTACATATGTATGTTAAGAAAATCGAGGTTGTAGCTAACAACCCTAGTTTTGAGTATTTAAGTTTTAGAACGTTGCAACAGTGCATGCAACAAATAAATGAATTTTAAACATGACGATTTAAATGATTGATTTTAAAAGGACTTTAAGATGTACTTGAATTTAAGATTTCTCACGAAATCCGTTTTAAAGTCAAATTAAATGGCCCATTTGAATTGGCTAGTTTTAGAAAGGCTTTTAAAGAGTATTTGAAACAAAAGTTCAAACACAGCTCCATTTGAAAAATATTTCTAGAAGGTTTTATCTTAATTGAAATTAAGAAAAGCTTTAAGAAATGCAGTGATTTATTCTTTTGAAATTATTGTTACGAATTATGAAAGTATTCCTTCTTATGTTTAAAAAAAAAATGTTCCGCAAATTTTAAGAAATGCCAGTAAGTACAAGTTAAAAACTAAGTTACGGTGGCGGCCTCATAGGAGGGTCGTCACAACTAGACCCTTTCTTCATTCCTGATAAGCACAGAACTTACAGCATGATCAGATACGGAGAGATATAGGCTCAGCCTCTCACCCGGGATGGGTTTTGACAGAATTGGGGGCATGCCTAAGTGCTCTTTTAATTTCTGAAAAGCCTCCTCGCATCGTGGAGTCCATTCAAAGTTATTGCTTCCTTTCAAGGCGTCAAAGAAAAGAACACATTTATCTGTTGCCTTTAATATGAACATGTTAAGGGCGGCGACACATCCTGTCAACCTTTGCACTTCCTTTGGTCTTGTAGGAGACTTCATATCCTGCATGGCTTGTATCTTTTCTGGGTTGGCCTCTATTCCTCAGTTACTGGACATAAAACCAAAGAACTTTTCGGATCCAACCCCGAAGGCACATTTTAAGGGGTTCAGTTTCATGTGGTACCTTCTTAGCACATCAAACATTTCTTCCAAATGAGTAACGTGCTGAGTTGCCCTAGCACTCTTTACCAGCATGTCATC
>NW_010357834.1:11827-30759 GCF_000414095.1 Morus notabilis
CTTCCGATCAGTTTGGCGAACATTTTGTTCATGAGTCTTTGGTATGTCGCCCCTGCATTTTTCAAACTGAATGGCATTACCTTGTAGCAGTAAAGGCTCCTGTCGGTAATGAACGACGTGTGCTCTTCGTCAGATGGATGCATGTGGATCTGATTGTAGCCAGAGTAGGCGTTCATGAAACTCAACATCTCATGGCCGGCTGTGGCGTCGACCATTTGGTCTATTCGGGGGAGTGGAAAACCATCTTTTGAGCATGCTTTGTTTAGGTCGCTGAAGTCGACGCATGTCCTCCACGTCCCGTTGGGTTTTATTACCAAAATGAGGTTTGAAACCCAGCTAGGATAGTGGGCCTCCCGAATAAATCCATTGCTGATTAACTTGTCAACTTCTTCTTTTAGCGCTTCGTATCTCTCGGGATTCATTGGCCAGTGCTTTTGTCGTTTGGGGGAATGTAAGGGGTCGGCATTTAATGTATGACACATAACTTTGGCGTCGATCCCTTTCATGTCGGCATGAGTCCAAACGAATATGTCTAGGTTCCTTTTGAGGAAACCGTCGACTTCAATCCTAAGTGTCGGAGTTAAGACTGAACCTATTTTCAACACTTTTGTAGGCTCATCTTCATCCACCCAGACTTCTATCAGCTGCTCGATTGGTTGAGACCAGGTGATTTCTTCTTGAACTCGGGAGTCTATGTCATCCATGGCACCTTGATGAATCACTATGGCTTCTTGCCTCCCCGGTTGATCGTACCCACATAAGGCGTCGGAGTAGGCAACTTGAGCTTCGTATTGATTGTTTTTCATTTTGCCTACGCCATTCGGAGTTGGGAATTTAACCTTCTGGTGGTAAATGGAGGTTATTATCCTTAACGTCTAAAAGGTCGGCCTTCCAATTACGGCGTTATATTGTGAGCCTCCCTTTATTACCACAAAGTTGGCCATTGTCGTGGCGTGCCTAAGCTTCTCCCCTGCAGTTATTGGTAGTCGGTTAGTCCCTTGGGGGATGACAGAATCCCTAGTGAACCCGTATAACGGTCGGGATGTCTTTTCTAATTGCTCCTTGGGGACCTCCATTTTTTCTAGGCAATCAGCGTACAGGAGGTCCACCAAGCTCTCGTTATCCACTAGGATTCTGCATACGGTGTGGTTCTCGATTATCGCTTCTACTACCAAGGCATTATTATGGGGGAAGTGGACCCCATTTGCGTCCTCTTCGTTGAATGTCACATCAGCACTGCTGTACTTTGCTATTTTTGCTGTTGAGAGATTCCGAAACCTCTCCGGGTATACCCATCCGGCCTCATGGGCATAATCCTTTTGGGACCTTCTCAAGTCTCCTCCGATATACGGACCGCCGAGGACTGTTCTTATGACGCCGACGGGTTCTCGGTCCTCTGGTCGTCGATTCTCTTCTCGGCGCCGACCGTCGTTCTGGCCGCCGTGGCCGTCATTCCTTGGCCTCTGCTCTGCCTTGAACTCCTGCAGCCTTCCTTCGCGGATCACCCGCTCTATTTCATCCTTAAGGTCGGTGCAGTCGTTGGTGTTATGGCCGACGTCGTCGTGGAACCTGCAATATTTATTCTAGTTCCTTCGGCTTGGGTCCGACCTCATAGGTTCGGGTTGGCGTAACAGATTCCCTTGTCTGACTTGGTTGAACACCTCTTCGACCCCTATAGTAAGTTCATGGTAAGAGTTATACCTCTGAAAAGGTCAAGGCTTACGGCTTTCGTCTTGCCTCGGCTTCTTGGCATCTTGAGGGTTCGTCGTTGAGGCAGGTTGCTTGTCTCCGTTGCCTCGTCACTTTTTACCGTCTTACTTTCCTGCAGTCGACCCTTACTCAGTTCCTTTATTTTTGTTAGACCTGTGTTCAGGGTCATTCGCGTCAGCTTCCTCGGCGTTGATGTATCCTTGCGCCCGTGCTAGGAATTCTTTGTAAGTCGACGGTGGCTTCCGATTTAGGTCCCTTTTGAAAGGAGTGATTTTCTCTATGCTGGACATCGCCCCCATCAGGGCCTCTCGGTCAATCATATTCGTTGTGGCAGCGACAGCTTCTCCGTACTTTGCAAGCCACTCTTTTAATGACTCGTTTGGTTTTTGGTAAATCGTCGTTAAGTTCTGCTTTGGAGGGACATACTTCTTCACGCCGATAAACTGGAGGGAGAAGGCTTCTTTTCGTTCATTCCAGCTAGAAATGGAGCTTGGTTTAAGCGTTCTGAACCATCTTCGGGCAAAATCTGTCAGATCGTTTCGGAAGGCCCGGCATATGATTTCTTCTGCATACCCATGTAAAAGCATGTGCCCTATATACATTTCCAGGTGATCGCCTAAATCCCCTCTGCCGTCATATGGTGGGATCAGTGGCGATCGATATTTGTCTGGAAGAGGCGGCGCCATGATTTCCGCGGTGAATGGGTGGTCATGCATCCGACTAGGAGTGATGTCGACATTTACCACTTCTGCCACCTGTCCCATGTTCTTCTTTAGGCCAGCAACATCACCCGTAAATTTTTCTTCTAAGCTCGTCATTCATTCTATGATGGCTCGCGCTTCCTCTGTCTAGATTGCGGAGCCGCCCCCTTTGGAGGCTCCTGCCCCCCGTGCATCCTGCCTGCCCGTTGGGTTTCCACCTTCTCGTACTAACCCTAAATCTCCAGGGATATTTCCACCTTGGTTCCGGGGTGGCACTTTGGGGTTTTACAAGTCTTTTGCCACTCTGTTCTCTTGAGCTCGGCGTCTGGCGGCCCTCCGACGGTTGCCGAGAGATTGAGATGGTCGAAGTCTCTGGTTGCCTCCCATATTTTCACTGTCCCCGATTCCTTCTGAAGCGCCTTGGCAGTTACCAGGATTTTGGTTTCCTGCCATAGCTGCTTTTGAGGGTCTCGGGGCATCTTCTAGTGGTGGCATAGAGTTTCTCTTGTCCACTCTCTCGACGATGGTCGTTAGCCCCCGCACCAAGTCTGTCAGAGCGTTGAGCTAGGCTTGCATCTGCCTCGGGTTAGGTTATGGCACATCTGGGGGTGGAGCTTCAATTCCTGTCGGGGGTTGGCCTTCCCCGCTCCCGTCATGAGTCAGATGTGTGGTGTTTTCCTCCATCTAGCTGCCTTGGTTGGCGGTGGTATCTCTCCTTCTTGAAGGCATGGTCGCCGACTATCTTATTTTTCGAGGGTCGAAACGTATGAACCAGAAATTCTAGGTTCGGTCCCCAGTGGAGTCGCCAATTGTTGACAGTGGAATTTCGTCAATAGGATTGTGCCGGGTTACCCCTTTGGTATCCTGTAGGGTTACCGGCCTAATACGGATGTATAATCGAAATTACGTTTGCGAAGTGCTTGAGTAAGTCTTGTGGTGAAGGAAATATGAATGTAATGCCTGAATAAAATGGACACACGAAGTTTATAGTGGTTCACTCTATTAATGAAGAGCTACATCCACTGTATCTTTTTGTATATATTTTTCTATTCTCCGATTACATGTGTAAAAAAGGGAAAAAACCTCTCCTGAGCTTGGGGCTTTGTCCCTCTTTTATAGCCCAAGTTTACTTCCGGAGGTAGTTTTCCTCTGTGGACCCAGCACTCGAGTGCCTACTGTCTCATGGGCCTAGATCCATAGCCAACTAATCACCGTTCGGATTGTTCATTCACCTTAATTAGTCCTATATTACGGCTCTGCACTCCCTGCAACCTTCCACCGTCGTAATTAATGCCTGTATTACAGACATCCCCCAAACCCAGACGTTACCCCAGGGGGCCCCTCATTTATACGGTCGGCTTTCAGCTGGCCCTTTCACGGTCGACCTTAGCGAGACCTCCCCATATGGGTCAGATGAACGCCGAGGTTTCATGGGGTCAGCAGTATGACGGGTCAACAGTCTACTGATGTGGTTATTACAGGGTCACGTGGAGCGCTATCGTTGTCTGATGTGTCAAAGCATATTTTCCCGTACAACAGTAGCCTTGGTCTTCATCATCATGTCTCGACAAGTGAAAAACCTGCAGAAACAGTCAAAAAGGATGGGACGGAAATTGCGAACCCAAAATATCATACTTGGATTGTCAATGATGGCCTTCTCACGTCATGGCCTCTCGGCACCATGAAAGAAGTCATAAGCACGATTTATGAAGAAGATAACACTGCCTTTGAGGTATGGTTAGCCCTTGTCCAACAACTCCTTCCTAATCCTGAAAAGGAGGGGAATTTGAAGAACATGCTGATGGGAATTAAAAAGGGCTCTTGCTCTCTTGAAGAATATCTCAGAGAATTCAAATCTATCTGTGACAACTTGGCTGCAATCAAAAAACCAGTTTCGGATCTGGACAGTTTTTCAGTTTGCTAATGGACTTGGAGGACAGTATCTGACTTTCAGAACTGCTATGCTTACCAAGCCAACTACATCCCTCTTTCAATCAATTTGTCATGGCACTGCAGGGTCATGAGCAAACTCTCATGGCCCAGCGAAGCGAAGAAAAGATGCTTCTTGATCATGCTCAGGCCTTCCTTTCTCAAAGAGGTCGTGGGCGTGGACGTCGCGGAGGAGGAGGAGGAAATGGCCGAGGTCAATTCAACTCTCGTGGCCGTGTATTTACCCCAGCTGGTCGGTTTGGTGCTCAAAATGGAGGCAACAACGCACTAAATAAGTTTGCTGCAGGGGGCAGCAATATTTCTAATGGAGAAATAATCAGAAGGCCAATACCAACCTTGGACAGCCTCGACAAAATAACAGCAATACTACTGGAGATGGTAACAAAATTGTTTGTCAAATTTGTGGGAAAACTAACCATCTTGCTGTTGATTGCTGGTAATAGAGGAGCTTCCTCAGGCCTTTGCAGCTCTTAACCTCGGAGATGATCCTTCTCTTTATGCAGATACTGGTGCTACAATTCATATGATCAATGACAAAGGTAAACTTATCTCAAAGAAACGTTATACTGGACATGAAAAGACTTTTGTCGGTGATGGTACTGGATTATCTATTTCACATATTGGTGATGCATGTATTTCTACAAAAAAAAAAAAAAAAGGGGGAAATTTAAGTTGAATGATGTTCTTGTGGTACCTGATTTAACTAAAAATTTGCTTTCTGTTGGCAAATTTGCTTTGGATAATCATTGCACAGTTTACAGATTCTGATTTTGTGATTAAGGACCAAAACAAGAGGGTAATCGCGAGGGGGCGTAAGCGAGGCAATAAGAAGAGGTGGATCGACTCTATCTATCTGGCATCAACGACTTGGACATTCCCAGGCGAAGTCAATCTCTTTGTTGAAGGATAGAAGACTTATTGATGTTACTCATTGGTTAACTAAGCCAAATATATGTATTAGTTGCCAAATGGGCAAGAGTTGTAAGCTACCCTTCAATAGATTTAATAAAATCTCAGAGTTTCCGCTTGATAAAATTCACTGTGACTTATGGGGACCAGCCCCGATTGCCTCCAACCAATTTTTTCGTTATTATGCCGTGTTTGTGGATGATTTTTATCGCTTTACCTGTTTATACCCTCTACGAAGAAAATCAGAATTTTTGAATGCTTTATTAAATTTCAAAAACTTGTAGAAAATCAACTGGATCGAAAGATTAAAGTTTTCCAATGTGATGGAGGTGGAGAATTTGGATCAACTGTTTTCTTGAAGCACCTTTTGATTGTGGTATTAGATTGCAAATTTCATGTCCGGGAACTCCAGAATAGAACGGGGTGGCTGAGCAAAAACATCGGCATGTGGTTGAAACTGGTTTGACCATGCTTGTTTGATGCCAATTTACCGTTATCTTTATGGGTCGAAGCTTTTTCTACTGCTGTTTTATCTCATTAATAGACTTCTCTCTTCAGTTTTGCACAATGAAATTCCTTATTATAAGCTTTTCAAACAACACCCAGATTACAGTGGCTTACGAGTGTTTGGGTGTCAATGTTTTCCCTCTCTTCGGTATCAAGGTGGTTCTAAGTTTACAAAGAAAACATACCCCTGCCTTTTTGTAGGATACAACCCTCTGCATAAAGGGTATTGCTGCTTAGAACCAAGCACGAAACGTGTCTACATCTCTCGCCATGTTGTTTTTAATGAGGAAGTCTTTCCATGTAAACCTGTCAAGATGCAACCAGCAGCTCATAACTTCGATCTCGTTGAGTTTTCCTTCTGCCGATGAGTGGTTTTCCAAGGCCCCAATCTCCTACAATGTTTCAGGTGCTCTCCATATTCCAAAATCAGATAATGCTAATTCTTGTCCAGCAACTTGTTGTGATGTTTCTGCAGATCCAAATGTGTGCCGAGAGCCAGACATAGGCGAAAATGAAGAGTCGCATGCTCCTTCTCAAAACAACAACACTACTGAAGTTGTTCCTACAAACGACGTATCTTTAACTATCACTCCCAACGTCTCTGATGTTGTCCAATCTGAAGCTCAACTGTTCCTCAATGATTCTGATGAAAGTGTTGTCCCGACTTCACTCCCAACTTCTCCACAAGATCTCAGAGATGAAGCTCAAAGTCAAAATCTACCCGTTGCTTTATCAAAGCCTTCCCGTACACATAGAATTCTTGCTTGTCTAAAAGACTACGCCACGCTCGCCACCGAAATTACTAGCACCACTCATTCGATTGAACCAAGGTCGACACTTAAGACAGCTCTCAAGGACCCACGTTGGGTTGCTGCTATGACCGAAGAACTTCACACTCTTCGAGAAAACAACACTTGGCAGTTTGTTCTTTTACAGAAATCAAAGGATATTGAGTCTAACTCAACCTAATAAAACCGGCTTGTTAAGTGATGATTGCCCTCACCTTATTAAGTGGATCATGCCAATATCTCCAGCCAATGTAAGATTCTAATACGCCCCCTCACGCTCAGCGTGGACCATGCCAAACCGCTGTGAATAAGTTGATATTGGCGGACCCAACATTGCAAACCTGAGCCTGCTCTGATACCATTTTACAGAAATCAAAGGATATTGGGCCTAACTCAACCTAACAAAACCGGCTTGTTAGGGGAGGATTGCCCTCACCTTATTAAGTAGATCATACCAATATCTCCAGCTAATGTGGGATTCTAATACGCCCCCTCACACACAGTGTGGACCATGTCAAACCGTTGCGAATATGTCGATATTGGGGGACTCAACATTGCAAAACTGAGCTTGCTCTGATACCATTTTACACAAATCGAAAGATATTGGGTCTAACTCAACCTAACAAAACTGGCTTGTTAGGAGAGGATTGTCCTCACCTTATTAAGTGGATCATGCCAATATTTTCAGCCAATGTGGGATTCTAATATGTTCCAAGACCTGCAAATGCCAATATTGTTGGATCAAAGTGGGTTTTCAAGATTAAAATTATTGAGGATGGATCTGTTGACAGATATAAAGCTCAGCTTGTTGCGAAAGGCTTTACTCAAGTTTTTGGTATTGATTTCGATGAAACTTTTAGTCCTGTGGTTAAACCTACCACCATTCGACTAGTCATTGCTCTTTCTCTCACTCAAGGATGGATTATGAAGTAACTGGATGTTAAAAATGCCTTTCTGCATGGCTATCTGAAAGAAACAGTTTATATGGAGCAACCACCAGGGTTTGTTGATTCTACATATCCTAACCATGTATGTTTGCTTAAAAAAAATCTCTTTACGGCCTCAAACAAGCTCCCCGAGCCTGATTTGATCGTTTATCACAACACCTTTTTCACCTTGGCTTCCATTGTAGCAAAGTAGATCCGTCTCTCTTTATCTATCACACTATTCATATTACTACTGTGCTTCTCATTTATGTAGACGATGTTTTAGTTGCTGGTAATAATAATGGTTTCATTACAACTCTAATTGATCAACTGGGTGATGAATTTGCAATAAAAGACCTTGGAGCACTCCATTATTTTCTTGGGGTTGAAATTAAACTAACTTCCGGTGGTGTATTTCTTTGTCAGTAGAAATATACTCATGATCTCTTGGTTCGCACTCAGATGCTTGAAAGTTCAGCATTTGCAACTCCCATGGCAATTAAATGCAAGCCTACCCTTACAGACCATGAATTGGGGGGGGGGGCGCGTGGGGGGCAGTCGTAGAAGAGTGGTCCAGGCAAAGAAAATGAAAATGGAAAACTGAAAAACGTTTTCAGTTTCTGTTTTGCTCACTTTTTGGAAACAAATGAAAAACGTTTTCAGTTTCTGTTTTTCAAGAAATGCATGTCAAACGTCTCCGTCAAAGCATTTTCATTTTTTTGTTATTGGAAAACGTGAAAAACGTTTTTGAAAACGGAACCAAACAGGCACATTACTTCCTCTTTGCAACCAACTGATATCTTTACCAAGGCTCTTCCAAAGGCTCCTTCCAAGCTTTTCGAGACAAACTGTGTGTTCAGTCCCTTCCACACACCAGTTTGAGGGGCAATGTTAAGGAAACAAATAAGGAAATGGAAGATATGCAAGATATACGGCAAGCGGAGGAGCATTACAGTTGAAATTCTAATCAGAAAAGTCAACACAAGATTTCTGCATAATTTGATGAAACCAGAGCAACATCATAAGAGAAAAATCTTAGAAGGAAATCTGATCTTCCTTATTCATTTGATTAATTTGTGTAAATGTTAATTGATTTGTATAACTGTATTTTGCTTTCCTGAACTGATGTACTATGTATAAATACCTCATAAGATAAATGAAAATATAACGAGCCTTTCTACCAAAAATTACAAAGGTCTCAATTTTAATGTGAGCTAGTATCACTCTCTACTACATTGGAATTTTGACCTTATAGACAAAAATTTACCTTAATAATCTTGCCAAAACAATTAGTGGAAATATTGGCCATGTTCATTTCACCGATTCAAGTTTTGTTATAGTAAAAAGTTCTAAAAACAGTCACATCTAACTTTTTTGCTACAGTAAAAAGCTTTCACATAAAGTCATATCTCAACTCGAATTAAAAACTCAAATCAGCGAACTAAATGGGTCCATTAGTTTCTTTAGTACCCCTACCTTTTTCACCGAGAATTAAAAAAAATAGTTAGCTAAAAGAGTAGTTTAATTACTAACAAAAACAATAGGGCCCCGTTCACTTCACCGATTCGAGTTTAGAATTTGAGTTTTGCTACAGTAAAAAGTTCTCATAAACAGTCACATCTAATTTTTTTGCTACAGTAAAAAGCTCTCACATAAAATCACATCTCAACTCAAATTACAAACTCGAATTAGCGAAGTGAACGGGCCCTAGTTTAATTAATATGCACGTGTGAAATTGTAAAGAAAAGAATAACCTTCTCCTTTATCAGAAGTGTGCACACTTGGGTTTGCAGTTGGCACGTGCGAAAGAATCGCTTATAAGGAAATTCACAATTTGTTTTTTGGGGAATAACTTGAACCCTTGTTTATTTTTTGAGAAAATCTATGGTAGGTTGAGTCAAATCACCTTACTTATCGTGAGAAATGTAAGTGGACGTTTAGTTTATAGATTCAGAATTATTTTCATTTTATGTGTATTTTTTGTAAGAGAAAAACACTGCAAAAAATCATAAATCATGATTCAGAATCAGTGACGAATACAGAAAACAGCATCCCTTTAAGACATTTGGGTTAAAAAACAACAGTTTAAAATAATGGTTCTCACTAGGGGTATTCGTCGGTTAAAAATCGTCAGTTTTGATTAGTTCGGTGGCCGAACCGACCATGTCGGTTTTTTAAAAGTGGGAACCGAAACCGAACTGCATGTAGCAGTATTCGATTCGGTAAACCGAACTTCAGTTTTGGTTCGGTTTCAGTCGGTTTTGATAATCAGGAAGGTGACCTTAGCTAACCATCAGGTTATCAACATTTTTAGTTGTATTTTTTACCAGAAAGTACGAAAAAATATAAAACTTTCCTTCAATACAAACATGTAATCACAATAAATGAATACAAAGCACAACATCAAAATTGATAATTGCACAAATATAAGTGTTAACTAGGCATAATAACAGCATTATAAACATAATCTGGTCAGAACTAACAATTTCATTATTTTGCAGTTTAATATCAATTCTTCCCAGTCGTCATCACCTTTTTGACACAATTTCCCGTTGGCAGACAAGTATGAACAGGTGAATTGAAGGAATTTATAGCGACAAGAAAATATATACATGGTAAAACATCAATAAGGATGATATATGGGAAAGGAAATTGTCACAATTTCATACATCAGCTTTAAGCTTTGTAAGCTAGACAACGACACTACAAGATGAAAATATGCACAATTCCATTCTTAAATGGTAAAACCCTACAAGTTCACACTACAAGATTAATTTCCAAACTTTCAGAAATTATTAAAAACTTATTCAGAGCGATGTCTGCGCAGAGAATTCTCCAAGTTCACACTTCACAGTTCAACAGTCATGCAGAATCTCTCTTTCTCCACCCAATAATATCAAATCCATCTATAAGACTTGGACAGACACTTGGGCTGTTGGGCACCATGCGATCCAACATAAAACAGAGGAATATGCATTTATTTAACAACTTCTAATCTAATATTCTGAGACATGATGCATTTGATTGTAAACTAAGGGCCGGGCAAATTGACGACGTTAATGAAGTGAAGAGTTGTCGTTTTGGAGTAAAAAAAGAAGTCCCAAAATTGCTTGTTCTGTTCGAAGATAAAGGCTGAGATTGCCGGTCCGTCTTCAATCTCTGTCCCAGCCCCTCAAGATTATTGTTCCCCGACCCCTCCGGTTCTTCATCTTTCACCCCCACGAAATTTCTTTACTTTTGTTCAACTGCTGAATTCGTCCAATAACTAAAAGCTCCGAAGCATGGTCTCAGATTTTTCATGGCTTTTTTTTTTTAAGGTTAATTGTTTCTTTTTCTTTATTGGTTTTTTTGGGTGAGGTTTGGAATTTTCCAGATTTCTCTGAGATGGGAAATCACTTATGACACTGCTAATTGTGCCCACGCTTCTGGAGATCTACATGCGTTTATTTGTTTGTATGACCGTTTTGTGTAGAGATAATTGAACTCAGATGTGGATACATGTTGCAATTATGATCCTTAATATGGACTTTGCGAAGAAATTTGATTTTTTTTCTCTCCATTCTACAATTAAAAGGTTGGTCCAGAAATCTTTAATAAATTTGGTGGTGTTGTGTGGTTCTTGATCTGAACTAACGGAAAATCTGAATAATTGACATGTCTGTCTTTTAAGCAGGTATTTCAGAGTGTTACATCAGAAACGTCAAAATAATCAAGTAGGAAATAATAGTACAATAGTACAGAAACATAAAGAACACTAAAATTAGTATCACAATTTGGTGAGCATATTTACATCTGAGAGGTTACGCTCAGATAGTGAATAATCCACTAAGATAAAATGATTACAAATATCGCTTGGTCTTACACACTTGATGTTGTCGTTGCTGTGGAGAATTCTCTTAGTGACATTGTTCAGCAAACACCACTCGTCTTCAAACTACCCGGTGAACTTACTTCGACTTGCAGTGAGCTTTATATAACACCCTGAAAAATTAAATGAGATTAATTGAAATTAATTAGTGTGTCTGATCTGAATTAATTAATTGGTTATTAATTAATAAATGTTTCTGACGAGTGAATTTAAATAATTTTAAGGTATTTAAATATTCTTAGTATTTACATTTTTATCCAGAGGTGTGTATGGGCACATTTCTGGACTGTTATTTTAAATGTTTGACCTGTCCATTTTTCTTTTCCTTTCCTTTTTTCTTTTTCTTCCTTTTTCCTCTTTCTTTCTCATGCACTCTCTCTTTCTCTCTCTCACTCTCACTCTCTCTCCCGTTTTGCTTCAAATCAGCCGGATTTCGAACTAAATGAAAGTTTCAAGAAGTTTTCAATGCCAAGAGAATGATTTGAGGTAAGATTTCTGAAAAACCTCTCTTGATTCTTGGATTTTCGGATTTAAAAATCCTATTTTGGTTCGGAATGGATTTTCATGGATTTTGAGTAAAAATATTATAGAAATTGGAGATCTTGGGTTCCTTTGACTTGTTTTAGTACCTAGAACCCGGATCTAGTGGTCGTTCCTTGAGATATTATGATTTGTGACTGGATTTGCAGGTTTTCAGACTGATTTTGTGTGTTTTCTCGCACTGGTGTTCTTCACCGGTCGACCTGTGCAGTCGACCGGATTGCATTGGCTTGACCGGTCGACCTGTCCGATCAACCGGATTGCACGCCACCGGTCGACCAGTGATGATGCATTGCTCTGTCACCAATCGACCGGTGTACATGGGGTTTGACCCCGTTTGGCCTGAAAATGTTGTTTTGACCTCTGTTTTCGAGGAGGACCCAAATTAGCTTCATTTGAGGACCTAGAGTAGATTGATTAACATCTTTAATCCATGTGTTTGAGATTGAAAACCCTTGGAATGATGAATTGAAACATGAAATGGTTTGTAAAATCGGTAATTAAATTATGGCACACTAATAGGAAATCAAAGGATGTGATTGAGACTGAATTGCTTTAGGAATGAAAGTTAAATCCTAAAATATTGTCTTGCATCATTGCTGGCTGAGGACTCGGACTGAGTGGCTTAAGGAAGCGGAAGCCAAAATAGTGCACCGCTAGCCACAAGTTTGATAATTACAAGGTAGGATTTCTATCTCTTTTCTTTGTGAGCCTGATTTTTAAAAGGATTTTGGCCTTGCAAATGTTTTAAAGAAAGGGGCTTGTTTGCGAAAGAAAAGTATTTAAAACCCATGGCTTGTTGTAGTTCATGGTACCCATGGCTTGTTGTAGTACATGGGACCATGGCTTGTTGTAGTTCATAGGACTCATGGCTTATGTAGTTCATGACATTATAACAAATGATTTCATAAAATTTAATGAATGATTTCTTAAGATAAGAGATCTTGCGAATCGATAAACTGGCTGATGGCCAAGATAGGATGTGGAGAGTGCATCTTTGGGGGGCAGGACGGGGATGGCTTGTGCACGTGGTTGTGTAAGTGATTTATCATAGTATAAATTACTTGTTGATGCCTGTAATATGGATATATTTTTAGATATATTTACTTTGAGAAAAATGATGTGAGGTTCCGGCTGTTGTGTCGGGACTGAATGTCATAATTTATTTACTTATTCATTTATTTATTTATTCAGTTTTATAAATTATATCCTATTGGGCCTTTCGCTCACGTTTTATTATTTTATATATATTAAACCCCTCACAGGCGACTCTAGGAGCGGTGCGGAGTAGCTGGATTTTTTGCTACCGTTCGAACAAGTGAGGATTGTGTTCATCCTCTTGGATATATGTAAGGATTTGTAAAATTCTGTAAACTCTGATATTTGAATTCCTAGACTGTGGATGATGTCTGTAATGTTTTATTTACATGTCATGTATGTACGGTAATGAAAGATCATGTGCATAGATCCTGTGTTTAGTACAATGTGAGAGGCTTGAGTTTTAGTCTCTTCCTTGTGATTTATTTTAATTAAGTGTGGGACTCGTTGATAATTTCTTTTATTATCATGCGTTTAACCTCTAATCGAGCTCCACGTCACCGACCTCTGCTCTGAGACGTGACACTTTATCTCAAAAGCAACAAGTCATTCTCTCAAAAAACAATTTTCACACAAACAACAACAAAACTCATACACAGAGCTCACTTTCTGAAAATATTTTTCTCTCAATACAAGCCACACGCCTACATTCAACACACCTTAACCAAAAGATATGTGCAGCACTATACGCCGTGCATAGACATTTTCTAAGTATTTTTCACAATATTACATGCCAAGTGAGCTGCAAAAACACACATTAAAGAATGCTTTTTAATATCTCAAGAATCACTCAAAATAATCACCCGATTCTTTCCAAATAAATCTTCTAAGATTGCGCAAAGAACCTAGACACAAAAGAGATTAAATTCGGATTACACAACCCTCACACATTCTTTTGAGTACAATACTTCCTTTTAAAACACAAATTCGAATCACACAAATAAATAACATATTCGGATTTAGCACCAATCAAATTCGAGAATTATCATGCAAATTATTCTAAACCGAATTTCCTTAGAAATTAAGCAGCCCATATCTTCTCTTCAAAGTCAATCACAGCCACCATGTTTCTAAAATAATTTTCACGAAATTTTTTTGAGAAATAAATCAATTAAGTAACAAATGTTGCAATATCAAATCCGCCAAAACACCAAATCTATTCCTTTTCAATTAAAGCCGAGAAAACCAATTTAATCCTTTTCAAAATTGAAGTCAAACAACTTTTTCTCTTCCTTGCAATTCGATCATCAAATCTGCACCATGATCGTGCCTGTTTTTGAATTTTAAAACATGCTAACTATAAAAAAAAACCTAGCAATAACTATGTATCAGAATTCAAAGATCCATAACATTTAGTAAAAAGAAAAAGAAAAAGAAAAAGAGACAAAGAAGAAGAAGACCACATAAATAGTCTATGAAAAATTTAAGGGTTGTTCTTTTGGAGTGTGATTTGAGTGTAATTTTTAAGTTGAGTTTGAGTTATAACTTGAATTTAAAGTTGTAACTTGAATAAAATTGAATAAAATTTGAACTTAAAAGAACGTGAACTTAAATAAAGTTGTAACTTGAGTTTAAATTTTTTCTGAATTTTGTTACAAAAGAACAACCCCCTTAGGCCTTAAGAATCAGAGACAGAGATCCGTGATTATGAAAAAACCACCAAATAAAACATGTCAAATCCATTGAAATCAAAGCTCCTCCAAAGTCCAGACACAGAGATGCGAAATTGAACAATGTAATCGCAGGCTTATGACGGGGAAAAAGTTGCAGATCAATTTAAAGAAAATTAAAGAACAAGGTTATGCAAAGAGAGAACACCCAAAGCTTAAGGTAGATATGTTATCGTGGATATGGGTTTTAGTTATGAAGATGAAAAGTCCATGTTTTCAGACTTCCATCTCTCAATTCCACTCTTTTTCTATTTTTTTCATTTTCTTTGGAATCGCAACCTCACCCTTTTCCTTTAAGCGGATGGAGTGTGTTTCAAACTCAAAAAGTTTACTCTACAAAACTTTTTGTTTTTTTTTCTCGGCAGATGGAGTTCAGATTGTTTTCAATCTCCAACATTCAAGATTATTTGTTCTTTATAACAGCCGTTGGATCTTACGATCTTAATCCAACGGTCTTTATAACTGGTAGGGGATGGAATCGCGATAGTCTTTTTCATTATTTTTGGTTGAAAAGAAGTTTGATCTATAAAACTTCTCTCCTTTTTCTTTCTTTTTTTTTTTTTTCTGCAGATAGAGTTCACATTGTTTTCAATCTCCAACATTCAAGATTATTTGTTCTTTATAACGATCGTTGTGGATCTTAATCTCACGGACTTTATTAAAAATCAAACGGTCTTTATAAGGAACACTACTAGTAGGGAAAAAGTAGAGAAAATTTAAAAAATATCCTCTCGATTTGTCTAAATACAATTTTTACTCTTGAATTTTTTAAAATCTAAAAAACATCCCTTATATTTTTCAACCCATACAAAAAGTATATATTTTTTTAACTTTTTAAGATTAATTTTTTAAATAATCAAATTGTCCTTAAATATCTCATGTACTGTCTAAATTTATGCTAATTATACCAATTTTTAAATACCCTTCTTAATTTTTTTTTTTTAAAGTAAACATCTTAAGAAATTTACAGTACCAACTTGAAATTTTTTTTTTATTTTTTTGCTTTTTTTATTTTAATGAGAAAGTGAATTTTTTTTTTTTGAAAAAAGATGTAATTATATATATATATATTTAAATTCTATTTGGCAAAACATGATGAATTTATTTATTAATTTAAAGTAAAAGTGTATTTGTAGTGCATAATAAACTAATTTGTTAGAATTATCCCATACTACTACGTGACAAAAATTTTACATCTTTTTTTTTTTAAGATTTCACTTTCTTATTAAAACAAAAAAAAACTTGTTCAAATTAAAATTGTAAATTTCCCAATAATGTCACTTTAAAAAAAAAGAAAAAACTTAAGAGGAGTGTTTCAAAGCTGATATAACCCTAACGCAAATCTAAATAATATATGGAATATTTAAGAACAATTTAACTATTAAAAAAAACTAAACCAAAAAGAAATACTTTTGTCTTTTTAAAAAAAACACGTGAATGTTATAAATCTAAGATTTTATATGGATGTCCATTAACTAGATTCTACGGTATCTTCATGGGATTAAGGTCACAATTTATGAGATTATAATATGTAATTAATTGAGATTATAATTGATTGAAATCTGACAATTACAAGTATTCTGTGGATCTTTCTATTATTATTTTGTAGAATAGCCTATATAAATAGAGCCATAAAGAAGTATTGTAATGATTGGAGTGAATAAAAATATTCTCTTCTTTCTTCTCTCAATTCTCTCTATTCTCTTGTTATTGTTTGTTCACTTCGTTATTATTGAGCTATAGGAGATAATTCTATTACCCACTTATTATTTTCGTTCAACTAATGTTGCTCATATATTTTAATTCTTTGTCCCCTATTAGTGTTGAACTTTTGGGCAGCGAGCATGCCTGATGCCCGAAAATTTTTTGGCACGGTGGGCAGGCGCCATTCGCCGCCCGTCCGACCTTTATGGCCTGGCACGGGCTCAGGTAGCCCAAAAAAATCCATTCCGGGTGCCCGCCGCCAGTGGAGAAAATGACGTCGCCGCCCGCCATATTTTTTTTGAATTTTCCCGCGTAACGCGAATTTGCCCGAAGTTTTTTGACCGTTAGCCCGAATTTTACCCGTTGCCCGAATATGCCTGAATTTTTTTTACCGTTAGCCGGAATATCTGCCCGAATTTTGAACCCAATGTCTCTTTTTGTCCGACCTGACCGCCGCCCAAATTTTCAAACCCCAATGGCTATTTTTAAGACCATTGCCCGAATTTACCCGAACCCGACCCAAAAGCCCGAATGTCACATAGTTGTTGGAACCAAATTTTTGGGGAAAATTTTTTTTTTTCAAGCCAAAAAATTTCTTATCCCCCCCCCCTCCAAACCATTTTCCTCACCCCAAAACTTTCAGTCTCTCTTAATTTCTCTCAAATCTCTCTTGATCTCTCTCAAATCTCTCTTAATCTCGCTTAAATCTCTCCCGATCTCTCTTAATCTCTCTCAAAGCGCTCTCAATCTCTCTTATTTTTCATAATGACTTCTTTTGGTTATGGTGGTTATATTCCCATTGATGTGCTCAATTCAACATCGAAGAAGGCCAATTTTTTAATGTTTTTCAAACGCAGGAATCACAAACTACAGAAAGAGTTGCTAAGGAAACTATAAATCCGATCATTGATGGACGTACTAGAGGTCGTGGACGTAATGGTGGTGGCACTAGTAGGCGTGGAGGAGAGGCAAACGGTAGTGCTAGTGCAAGTGTTGCAAGTTCTAAGAAGAAATGCAAGCGCACCTCAGCAGTTTGGGAGCACTTCAACACATTCGAAGAGGTCAACAATAACGGTAACATTAAATACATAGCTCAATGCAAATATTGTGGTGATAAATTACAATGTAACGCTATTCACGACACTACACACTTGAGAAGACACTCTGAAAAGTGTCTTCAAAAGCAAGGAGGCAGACCCGATCTCCGCCAAACACAATTATCATTTGACTGCCAAACCGGCGGTCTAACCACTTAGAAATACGATCTACAAGTCTATCGTATAGAAATGACACGCTTAGTAGCCACATTAGATCAACCACTTAATTTTACGGAACAAAGGAATTGGCAGCATTATATTAAAATTGTACATAGTCTTAATGCATAATTTTTTTCAAGAACTACTCTTAGGAAAGATGCATTAAAATTATATAAACAAGAAAATGAATCATTAATTGACCTTTACACTCTACTAGTGGTTGCGTTGCGTTAACGACAGATATTTGGTCCATCGTTAACAACAAAGATTATTTAGCTGTAACCGGACATTATTATAAAGGTTTTAATTTGGATAAGAGAATATTAAGTTTTAAATGTGTTATAGGATCACATACTGCCAATTTAATATATAACACAATTTCATCTGTCATTGACGACTATAGTTTAAGAGATAGAATAATGGCCATAACATTTGTCACGCCCCCCAAACGGGGTGGGTGACATGGAGCTCGATTAGGGATTAATAAAGCAGATTCCCAGACCGGGCCCCACACTTAACTGCATTAAAATATAAATAAATTACCGGAGCCTCTGACACACAGGGCTCCACCCCACAGGACATACAGTATCGTACATACATGCTCATGTAAATAATCATTACAACAGACATCAACCACAGTCTAGTTAATCCAAATATTACATAAGTTACGGAATTCTCAAATTCCTTACATTTATTCAAGAGGATGAACTCAATCCTCTCTTGATCCAACAGTAGCAATCTTCCGCTACCCCGCACCGCTCCTAGAGTCTCCTGGGAGGGGTTTAATACATTTAAAAAAAATAAAAAATAAAAAAAATAAAACGTGGACGAAAGGCCCAGTAGGATATAATTTGAAATGACTTAAAATAGATGAATAAATAAATGAGCGAGTAAATAAATGAATGAATAAGTAAGTAAAATTAGACATTCAGTCTTGACAGAACAGCTGGAACCTCACATCCTTTTTCTCAAAGAAAATATAACTGAAAATAACCGTTTTACAGGCTTCAGCAAATAATTAGTACAAATTACTCCCCTAACCAAGTGCCTCGCCTACCCGGACCGAGTTTTGGGTTCTGCCCCCGAGGATGCACTCTCCGCATCCTATCTAGGCTTACAGTAATAGACTCTATTACCAGTTCACAAGATCTCTTTGCTTAAGAAATCATTCATTAACATTTTGAAATCGTTAATACGACCCCACGAACTACTTAAGTCGTGGGTCCCATGACTGGACAAGCCATGAGGTTCCATGACTAAACAAGCCATGGTTTTCAAAGCATTTTCTTTCACAAATCAATCCCT
>NW_010357834.1:30888-34233 GCF_000414095.1 Morus notabilis
ATTAGTGTGCCCTAATCCATTTTCATGTTTCAAAATATCATTCTAAGGGTTTTCAATCTCAAATCAAGGATTAAAAATGCTAATCCATTTATCTCAAGTCCCCAAATGAAGCTAATTTGGGTTCTCCCCGAAAACAGGGGTCAAAACAACAATTACAGGCCAAACAGGGTCAAACCCTGTGTCAACCGGTCGACCGGTGACAGAGCAGTGCAACACTACCGGTCGACCGGTAGTGTGCACACCGATCAACCGGACAGGTTGACCGGTCAGCCTACAATTCGGTCGACCGCTTTGGTCGACTGGTTTCCATGTGATCCGGTCGACCGCACAGGTCGACCGGTGGAATCAGCTGCGCGAGAGAAGCTCGCAAAAATCAGTCCAAAACCTGCAAATCCAGTCCCAAATCGAGATATTTCAAAGGGAAACCACTAGATCTGGGTTCTAGGTCCTAAAACAAGTCCAAAGAACCCAAGATCTCTAATTTCTAACCTAGTTTTACTTAAAAACCATCAAAATCCGGTTTGAACCAAAAATAAGTTTTGAAATTCAAAAACTTGAGATTCAAGAAAGGTTCTTTTAGTAATCTTACCTCAAATCCTTCTCTTGACGTTGAAAACACTTTGAAACTCGTCTTTGGCTCAAAATCCATTTGATTTTGGACACAAAACGGGAGTGAGAGAGAAAGAGAGTGAGCGGGAGAGTGAGAGTGAAGGAGAGAGAGTGTGCACGGGAAAGGAAAGAGAAAGGAAAGGAAAAAGGAAAAAGGAAAAGAAAAGAAAAAGAAAAAGAAAAGAAAATGACATGTGTCAATATTTTAAAAGAACAGTCCAGAAATGCGCCCATACACACTTCTAGGTTAAAATAAATTACTAAGAATAATTTAAATACCTTGGAACTATTTAAACTCACACGTGTCAGAAATATTTATTAATTAAACTCAATTAATAATCCATATTAGGCACACTAATAATCTCAATTACCTTAATTAATCTCAATTAATTCTTCAGGGTGTTACAGCTCCACCCCCCTTAGGCAATTTCATCCCCGAAATTAAAGCCTACCTCACAGTGTGAACAGATGCGGATACTGTTCCTGCATTGTCGTTTCAAGCTCCCATGTCGCTTCCTCAACTCCATGGTGCTGCCACAACACTTTCACTAGAGGAATCTCACTATGACGCAGACTCTATATCTTCGATCAAGAATCTGAACTGGTACCTCCTCGTACGACGCGTCATACTGTATCAGAACGTCAAACCACTGCACTATTGTTTCCGGCTCAGGTTGACATTTCTGAAGCATGGAGACATGAAACACGTTATACACGTGAGATAATTCAGGCAGAAAGGCCAACCGGTACACCACCACTCCGACTTGTTGCACGATCGGGAATGGTTCTACATACCTTGGTGCAAGTTTCCCTTTCACACCAAACCGAACGACTCCCTTGCGTGGGGAAACCTTTAGCAAAACAAAGTCACCTTCCTGGAATTCCAAAGGTCTACGCCTTCTATCAGCATAACTTTTCTGACGACTTTGAGCTGTCAACAGTCGTTCCCGAATCACAGCTATCTTCTCATTATTCTCTTGAATGACTTCCGGTCCGGTGCTCAGTCGATCCTCTGGTTCCAACCAACACACAGGTGACCTACAAGGACGACCATACAGAGCTTCAAACGGTGCCATTCTAATACTGGCTTGATAGCTGTTGTTATAGGTGAACTCAGCGAGGTGCATGTATTTCTTCCAGTTTCCACCAAATTCCAGAATGCAAGCACAAAGCATATCCTCCAGAATCTGAATTATCCTTTCAGATTGCTCATCAGTCTGAGGATGGAATGTTGTGCTGAAATTCAAGTCTGTTCCCATGGCTTAATGGAAACTCCTCCAATACCGTGCATTGAAACGCGTGTCATGATCAGACGTGATAGACAGTGGCACTCCGTGTAGTCTCACGATGTGCTCCAGGTACAATTATGACAGAATCTTCTGAGAATACGTTGCACGGAACGGTATGAAGTGCGCGGACTTTGTCAACCGGTCCACCACCACCCAGATGATATCATGCTTCAGCTCGGTTCTCGGTAACCCCATCAGAAAGTCCATAGTAATGTGCTCTCATTTCCATCCAGGGATAGGAAGAAGTTGCAACTCTCCCGCCGGCTTCTGATGCTCAGCTTTAATCCGGAGGCAACAGACTCTATATCTTCGATCAAGAATCTGAACTGGTACCTCCTCGTACGACGCGTCATACTGTATCAGAACGTCAAACCACTGCACTATTGTTTCCGGCTCAGGTTGACATTTCTGAAGCATGGAGACATGAAACACGTTATACACGTGAGATAATTCAGGCAGAAAGGCCAACCGGTACACCACCACTCCGACTTGTTGCACGATCGGGAATGGTTCTACATACCTTGGTGCAAGTTTCCCTTTCACACCAAACCGAACGACTCCCTTGCGTGGGGAAACCTTTAGCAAAACAAAGTCACCTTCCTGGAATTCCAAAGGTCTACGCCTTCTATCAGCATAACTTTTCTGACGACTTTGAGCTGTCAACAGTCGTTCCCGAATCACAGCTATCTTCTCATTATTCTCTTGAATGACTTCCGGTCCGGTGCTCAGTCGATCCTCTGGTTCCAACCAACACACAGGTGACCTACAAGGACGACCATACAGAGCTTCAAACGGTGCCATTCTAATACTGGCTTGATAGCTGTTGTTATAGGTGAACTCAGCGAGGTGCATGTATTTCTTCCAGTTTCCACCAAATTCCAGAATGCAAGCACAAAGCATATCCTCCAGAATCTGAATTATCCTTTCAGATTGCTCATCAGTCTGAGGATGGAATGTTGTGCTGAAATTCAAGTCTGTTCCCATGGCTTCATGGAAACTCCTCCAATACCGTGCATTGAAACGCGTGTCATGATCAGACGTGATAGACAGTGGCACTCCGTGTAGTCTCACGATGTGCTCCAGGTACAATTATGACAGAATCTTCTGAGAATACGTTGCACGGAACGGTATGAAGTGCGCGGACTTCGTCAACCTCACCACCCAGATGATATCATGCTTCAGCTCGGTTCTCGGTAACCCCATCAGAAAGTCCATAGTAATGTGCTCTCATTTCCATCCAGGGATAGGAAGAAGTTGCAACTCTCCCGCCGGCTTCTGATGCTCAGCTTTAATCCGGAGGCAAGTCACACATTCCGAGACATACTCACGAACGTCCCTTTTTATGCCTCTCTACCAGTACTGTCTTTTCAGGTCCTGGTATATCTTTGTACTTCCCGGATGTATATCATACCTCGATTTATGTGCCTCTTGCATAATTATCTTTTTT
>NW_010357835.1:0-703 GCF_000414095.1 Morus notabilis
CTTTTAATTGAGTAATATCAAAAATTAAAATTTAAACGGGTGAACAAAATATATGAAGATTCTTGACGCCTTACCGATTTTTAATTATATAATTTTCTCATATATTTTTTTTACGTTTTAATTTCTCAACAAGAAAATTTCATTCTCTTGTAGTTTTATTTTATTATTTATCTCTTAACATTTTTTATTTATTAAACGTTTTTTGTTTAATTTGTCTCCTCCTTACAAATATTATCACTCTAATTATACTACCCATTTTCTGACACATTTAAGCATAATCAACACATCAGACGCCATCTTAAACAGTGTTATTTAACGTTGGAGTAAAAAAAAATACATATACTAACGTCTACCGTGTAAGTGATCTACAATTATCGCCATCAACATTTTATCAAACAACAGACTTTAATAAAAGTAGAAGCCTATTAACAACGTTTGGCGACTCTTCTTTTGTTCTTTTTCTGAAACGTCTTTGGAATTATTTTTGTAAAAAAGAACTAAAATGGAGAAATATTAAGGGTTCATTTAATTCGCTGATTCGAGTTGAGATATGATTTTATGTGAGAATTTTTTATTATAGTAAAACTCGAATCCCAAACTCGAATCGGTGAAATGAACGAAATTCAATGGCTTGTTCTTTTGAGTAAAAAACTAAAAAAAAAAGGCAACTCGAGTTACAACTTTATTCGAGTTCATGTTCTTT
>NW_010357836.1:0-1005 GCF_000414095.1 Morus notabilis
GGAATTACACCCTAAAAAGAAAACATTGAAGACTTCCTTTAAAATTTCTTAATTTTGATCATCAAAATTTCTAACTAATAAGTCAAGAGTCACCTATTGTCTCTCTACGTACCACTTTTGCATTATGGATCTCAAATTCCGTCAAGAATCCAACATGTACTCTCTTAACCTTTTGACATCCTACAAAACATACATACTCACAAATCTAAAATAGAAAACCTTAAAAAAAGAATGTTTAAATTGTGTATCTAAAATAACTAATTTGAAAGTTAATTTAACATTAAAATCTCACTCATGAAAAAAATAAGTTTACCATATGATGTTGATAATCACCATTATGACCACTAGTAATTATGATAATTATTATATGAGTCACAATGATAGTTACCGTTGGTCATTATCATAATGACTACATGATAAACGAAAGTTATTGTTTTGCAAGCATAATAATGCTCACAGAAAAATCTAATTATATTGCACTTACTATTCAAATTATAAACAAATTTGACCAATTAGTTCTTTCAAAATCATAACCCAAACGTTTTTTTTTAAGATTCTTACCATATATATGGAAAAAAAGTCAAAATGTTATTTATTAACACTTCTAAACGAGATTGTGTCGTACATCATATGTAAATCGGGATTAAGCGCCTCTAGAAAATATATGTAACTTGTTCATATAAGGAGAGCTGGAGAGAGAGACCAGAGAAAGAATGAGTGGGAAAGAAAAAATGTGAGAGCTCAAATGAAGAGAGAGAAAGAGAAAGAGAGAATAAGCTGTGAGTTCAAATGAAAATAGAAATTGAAGAAATATATGCAACTTGTCTAAGTGAGGAGAGAGGAGAGCGAAAGAGAGAAAGAGAGGGAGAGAAAAAATAGGGAGTTCGAATGAAGAGAGAAGTTAAAATTTAATATTGAATTTTGCAATAATGATTTTGACAATTTAACTTCACGGGTTCTTAAATTGTTGATGTAACAGTGCTAAAAATAGTATGAAAAAGCGGA
>NW_010357837.1:0-1341 GCF_000414095.1 Morus notabilis
ATACTTTTTTCATTTTTGTACTTTAAATTCACAAGCTAGTTTTGTTCCCGAAATTAAGTCATGTAGATGAGAAGAACTCGCCACAGGAATTCTCTACGTCAAATTTGAGCTGAAACTGACAACATTTTACCACCCAATTGTCTTACATAAGTACCAAAATCCCACCATTTTTCTCTCTCTCTCTTCTTTTCTTCTTTCTTGGCAGCTAATTACACTCCACAACCAGCCACCCTCGGCTTTTCTTTTTGGCTGCACGTGACTAAAGCTTGCCAAGCAAGCTGCATTTTTTATTTATTTACAAAAACGTCTATTTGGAACGCTCCGAATCTAAAAATGGCTACCTATTTATTTTTTATAAAACTATCCAGTAACATATATACTAAAACGTTTATATCCTTATAAAATGAAAAAAATGGAAAAAAATAATAAAATATCAAAATAGAAAAGATCTCAAAACAAAATCATAATTTGATTTTGAATACAAAAGTCAAATGAAACCTAAATATTACATTTAATGAAAGCTGCCTATTTAAATAATGAGAAATTTTCTTTAAAAAAAAAAATAAATACAAGCATCACATAATTGTTCTAAAAAAATTTGAAAAAAAAAGCGTTCCATCACAACACCTTTTTGTTTGAAGAACCTGAAATTACTAAAAATGGGGACTATATAAATACAGAAAAAACCCGATAATTCATAAATAAATATGCATTTTCATTAACATAATGATAATATTATTATGAAATAAGTTTTAAAATATAAGAAACACGAAATTGTATTTAAGAATAAACCTTTTCATTATTTTAACAAAGATATCAATTATGAAACGTACTAAATATAAATATTTGTAAGAAATCTAAAACGACTATAATACATGAGGTATGAACTCATAAATAAAGATGCTTCGTTACTATAATGATGATATCATTACAAACAATAATGAATATAACAGTTGACAACAAAATGACAATCATCTCTAGTGAGTTTTAAAAATATGGAAGATCAAAAACATAGTAAATTAAACTTCATTATCAAAATGAATATCGTAAGTAAATACAGAAGAGACAAGATAATATACAAATGAATATGCATTTTCATTAACATAATAATGATATCATGAATAAAACTAGTAATACATAAGAAGCACGGAAATGTATTCAACAATAAGCATTTTCATTATTTAAACGGAGATATCATTATGAAATAAGAAAATATGCATGACCAAATTACAATAATGAAAGCCTCATTTACTTCGTAGATTTGAGTTTTCAATTCGAGCTGAGAAATGACGTTTTCTAAGAGCTTTTCACTGTAGCAGAAAAAGTTAGATGTGACATTTT
>NW_010357838.1:0-977 GCF_000414095.1 Morus notabilis
ATGCCTACTGGTAGGGTATACTTTCAACCTTTCAGAGAATTCTCCTAATCATTATTATTGTTGTTGTTATTATTATTAAGTCAATAAATCATTCAAACACGGCTGAGGACGTGATCAGAAAATGTTGTTCCGATCACCAACAATTTAGAAACTTCTAAGTATTACATACCTAAAAGATAATTTGCAAGTCAAAGTTACTGACCTTGAAACCAATACCACGGTTAAGACCTTGGAGAAATTCCTAAGCCTTGTAGTCCTATCCATTATGGATTTGCTTATTAGTTCTAATACGATTTCTCTTTACAACACCAATATTTAGTCTTTTTACCAATGCCCCTTTAGGCTGATGATTATCCTCAATATTGTATCAAGAAAAAGACGTGACATGAAAAAGATAATGATAATCCATTTATCATAGTTCAAAGGTCATTTTGGTAATTTCAACCACTGATTAGCTTTTGCTTTGTCTTGACCAGCTGCAATTGTTGGGATGTCTTGCTGGTGTGGAGATGATACTAAAGGATGTGGGGTACCCAGTTAAGCTAGGGAGTGGAGTGGCTGCTGCTAGTGCCTACTTGCAGAATAACATCCCTCTCATTCCATCAAGGATTTGATCATCAAAATCTCCAAAATCATGTGATCTTCCATTTATCACCATCATTTAGCTTCTTCAAAAGTCAAAACTCATGTAAATAATGCACAATCTCTAGCCCTTTCTTTTCTGCACTCTCTCGAGGCTTTTGCTAAATTTCCCTACTGTTTATTAATACATGGACTCCTGAGTAATGAGTTGTTTTGTATCTTTGTAATTTTAGTATTTTCCAAAATTTAAATTTAATGAACTTTCCATGGTTTTGGGTGGAATAGATAATAGATTTGGTCAGGAGATGAAACCAAAGAAAAGTATAGGAAAGTAATGGACGAGAAAACTGTTTTGTCAATTATTAATTATATATATATATATATATACATATTTT
>NW_010357839.1:0-592 GCF_000414095.1 Morus notabilis
AAAAAAAAAAAAAAAGGATAAAAATGAAGTGGATTAAAATTCAAACCTCTTGGTTATAAATCCTTTTATAATTTGCCGTCTTCAAATTCTCTGTTCTTTTTTATTCAGACCCTTGTTGTTTTTACGTGATGCACTGATATTTGATCCATGCCGTTGCACTTATCTTACATACATGCATATATGGATCTTGGCGCCCACCTTTTTGCTCTGTACTATACACCCTGTAATTTTTTGCTTTACAGCAATAAAAAAAAAAGTCATATAAGGCATACTCTGTTCATGGATGTGCATGTAAGCTATGTTTGGTGTTGAATAGTTTTCTTTCCAAGTAGTGACTTCTGCGTCTTTCTATTTTTACTGTTGTTCCTAAAAACATAGTACCTGAGGCAAGTCTTCTGCATAGTCGCTACCTGAATCTTGATGAATTGGCTGTCGAAGACATAATTTGGATTGATGGGATTAATTCTCTCCGCAATGCAACATGCCACATTGAAGGATGTAAAGTTGTGGGCCTTGATTGTGAGTGGAAACCAAATTACATAAAAGGCAGCA
This sequence comes from Morus notabilis, assembly GCF_000414095.1. Lineage (NCBI taxonomy): Eukaryota > Viridiplantae > Streptophyta > Magnoliopsida > Rosales > Moraceae > Morus > Morus notabilis. The sequence continues at coordinate 553 of NW_010357839.1, forward strand.
AACCCAACAAGGTAATCATAACAAATTTTCTCTGATTCAT
>NW_010357840.1:0-1956 GCF_000414095.1 Morus notabilis
TGTATTTTTAGTGGAAAAGTAATCAATTTTATCGTTTTAGTCTGCATAACACGCCTATATGTATACGGAAGAGGTGACTAGTCTACACCAAGTAGGAAACTAACCATATACAGAAACTGTACTCAAATTCTGACCTATATAACTTCCCTGTTTTACAAGTGCACACAATCGGATTCTTTGAACAAGCAACAATACCCGCGAAATTTACTTGAGATGTCAATTTGGTTGTTAGATCAAAGAAGGGCTAATGCATTAAAAGCGAAATTTACCGAGACACAAAAAGTTGCCATGATACGTGCGATGTTTAGTACACCGGACAAGTATATATATTTCTTGTTTTTGTTAAATTACTGCTTTTTTGTATTGTTAAATTTGGTTCTGTTGATTTCAGTTAAGAGTGGAAGAAATATTGATCAGAGGTCTCAAATGGAGCAAGCTGCTTGATCCTGATAAGAAGGGTCAGTGGTGGTCATCTGTGGAAATGGCTTCAACAAGAGACGATGTTGAAGAGGTTGCCAACACCATTGACAAAGAGGTTATTGAAGCGCAGAAAATGTTGCAGCTTGCTGCGGCACAGAGGATGAACACAGATGCTAGGAAGGCAATTTTTTGTATAATAATGAGTGGCGACGATTACATTGATGCATTTGAGAAGCTTCTCAGGTTGGACTTGCCAGGAAAGCAGGTGCTGCTCTTTTTTATTTCATTTGTTTATTTTGTTCTATCCTTATTGGGATTGTCTTCTATTGTCTTGGTAATATTTACCGTTACATGTGGGTGGACAGGACCGAGAGATTATGCGGGTTCTTGTTGAGTGCTGTTTACAAGAGAAAGTGTTCAACAAGTATTACGCTGCCCTGGCTTCTAAATTGTGTGAACATGACAAAAACCATAAATTCACCTTACAGGTAATACTCTTTTCCTTTTGGGATTAAGATGAAATTAGGAGCGCAAGGGAAGAGTTGAAAGTAATTTGCACAAAATTAACTTGTACAAAAGCGTTTTTTTTTTTTACAATTGAAAGCTTGCATCAGTCTTATGCATGTGACAGACATTGAATACGATTACATGTGAAAATATAATGTGACACTGTATAGCGAACTTTATTACAGAAGAAAAGTTTTCATGTACTCCAATGTTTCTTTTTCCCTCTCTCTTTCAATCAATGCATATAGCTTTTATGGTTGGTATGAAAAAAAAACCTTTCTTTTTTGCTTGGTGTGAAAAAACCTTTTTTTGATTCTGCTGCGTTTTCCACAGTTTTGCCTCTGGGACCACTTCAAAGATTTGGAGACAATGCAGCTTATTAGATCAATGAACCTTGCTAGATTTGTAGCAGAAATGGTTGCCTCTTTCACCCTCTCAGTTGCAGTTTTGAAGTCTGTAGATTTGAATGATATCAAGCAGCTCACTCCGAAAAGGATAATGCACTTTCGGATGCTATTCGAGGCCATCTTTCAATACTCTGACAAAGTTGTATGGAATGTATTTACTCGTGGGGCTGTCGCCCCCGAGCTCGAAAATCTTCGACAGGGGATTGAATTCTTTGTGAAGGAGTATCTTGTGAAAGCCAATAAAGCGGCCAGTGATAAGTTTAAAATTGTGAGAAAAGCCCTCAACAATGCAGAGGGAGTTCTCATATGAGGTACTTTCTGCCTTCTGGCTGACAATCAAATTTTGTAGTTCTTATCTGATATTTATGTTCAGTTGGCGCCAAATAATTTTTTTGTTGATGCGTGGTTATTTATTTCTAGAGTAATTTGTACCCGTGATCCTTAACTCTATAGTAGGTGGCATTTGGTTTCTTTTTTTCTTTTTTTTTGTTTTTTTTTTATAATTTCGATAAAACAATCCCTTAACTCTTACGCAAAGTATTTAACTTAAAGCTTGAAATAAATATCTTATGTATGACTAATATTCGTATTGCTACATAAAATATGCATGACAAAAAAAAAA
>NW_010357841.1:0-664 GCF_000414095.1 Morus notabilis
TAGAATGCTATTTTAATATATATCGCTAACCATTTGCCTAGAACTTTCATTATTCCTATTTTTATTTTTTTTTTTTTTTAAATTATGAAGGTAAGAATAAGAAATTAATTGATGAATATAAAATTATCACTCCAATAAGTCTACATCATATGGAATTCTACCTGTGCCTATTTGAGTGAGAGGCGATCACGGCTCTCTTGTCTTTCTTTTTTTCCATCCATTTTGAAATTTTATTAATCTTCAGAATTTTAGGTTTTCAATCTATAATGGCTATAGGTTTCACCTATATAAATCTTTATTTAGTTGTGATTTTCTATTCAAATTTATTATTTTTGTATAAAATTTTAGAAATCTTCAGAATTTTAGGTTCCCAATCTATAATGACGACAGTTTTCATCTATATAAATCTGTATTCGGTTGTGATTTTCTATTCAGATTTATTATTTTTGTATGATTTCTTTAAATTTGTGGTTTCTAAGGATAACATAAGTAATTTCTTAGGCTGCCGGGATCAATATTAATAATAAAGCAAAACCTACAGTAAAAGCGGCTCACATTTTTGAAAGATTCATACCAATTGTAATGAATGCATATTTAGCAAAAAAAATATAAATAAAAAAAAATAAAAATGAAAGCATGAAGACAACCTTCATATTCTTCTGTT
>NW_010357842.1:0-1721 GCF_000414095.1 Morus notabilis
ACACCATTTTTACCAAACTTGAACCAGCACTTGGCTCTAGACCCATTGGATGGTCCAAAAATTCCAACACCACCAAAGGATCTGACACAACCAAGCCTAGAAAGTTTGCCATTAACAAACTGGGTTTTCAATTTTGACACTGATTTTGTAGTCAAGACTTTGTGGGTGGCAATTATACCACTAGTCCATGGGATAGAAGCCATGGCTAAGTTCAAAGTCTTTTTTTTTTTTTTTTTTTTAACTGCAGAACTCAAGTTCAAGACTTGAGCTTTCTTTCTGTTTTATCATTCTTGGTTCTCAGATATCTTCCTATCCACTAATTTCTCAATGGAGGGGAGATGTTATGGTGTGTGCAGGAACACTTGTGATTGTTACGCGTCAACCATCCAACCAGTTAGATTGTGAAGTTTTGATGACTTTGAACATCCAATACCACTTGACTAGGAGGGCTTGAACCAAATGCGGCCTATGACCATGGGCCATATTCATTCTGAATTAGAGTCGGTAATATAGGTCACGATATGATAATATGATTTAAAAATGATATGAATTTTACAGATTAGAGTTAAGAAAAAAGAAGTTCGGGTCAGAATTAGGTCGATCTGAAATTGACACGAAAAACACGGATCAATTTTAGATTAGCCCTGTCTAACCTGAATACGACGCGGAACTCGTAAAAAACTAAAAAATACATATTTTTTATTTTATTATGAACTTGTGATATAATGATATTTATACTCAAAATCTTATACTATTATTTGCTTAATTTTAATGGATGTTATTGTTTTAGTATGTTATGAATTTTAAGTTATTTCTAATATGTAAAAAAACGAAATAAAAGTACATAATTTTCATGTCAATTTTAAGTTCACGGGTTAATTTCGTATCACGGATCATTTTCGTATCATGTCGTGTCAACTCATAAAATGATCGTATCGTGTTGCGGTTTTTAAAAAATTTCGTGTCACATGTCGTGTTCGGATTGACTGTAAATTAAAAAAAAGATCAAAATACGACATGTGACACGAATTGCCACTTCTATTCTTGACCAACTTGGTCTTTGCAGACAATTATACGCCACCTCCCAAAACGTCTTTTTTTTTTTCGATTATTTACAAAACGTCTTTCTCTCATAGATGATAATAGAGCCTTCATACTAGTGTGACCATTTACTCATTGTTGGTTATAGTTTAAATCACATTAAATTAAAAAATTTTAAAGACTGAAATCATAGCCTTTTCAGTGGTTTATTTTCTTATCAAGCCCACAACTTTGTTGACAAAATGGACAAAATCGCATCATAATTTCAATTGCAATGAAAATTGTAACCAAGGATGCAAATATCAATATCTATCAAAGAAGTATCAATATCGGTAAGATAAATATAAAATAAGTAAGTTCATCCTAAAACACATGTGACTTTAAAAATCAATTACGATTAAGGTAATATAGTGAGAACTTTTAAAGTTTGAGTCAAAGTCAAGTATAGTACATGTGACATAGAGAGAAATTTAAAATTTAAAGTAGTAGTGTAAGTTTAGGAGGCAAAACATGGACGACTAAAAATGTGTGCTAATGACCAAAAGGGAAAAAAAAATTCTAAGCAAAACTATGACGTTTTGCCTCCCACCTCTCGTCAAAGAATCACAAAGACACAATCTGTTTATTTTATCGATTCGAGTTTAGAATTTGAGTTTTATTACAGTAAAAAGCTCTCAGAA
>NW_010357843.1:0-1674 GCF_000414095.1 Morus notabilis
AACTTACATGAGTTTGGTATATGACCTTTTTCCTAATACTCTACCCATTTGACTTGCCTTACATATTCTGACCATAATTTAAAAGACTAAAACACTGTTCAAGGTCATAGAGGCTTGGACAGATCTCCATTCAGGAAGAAGATCTGCTCACTTTATCGCCGCCGTCATTGTGCTTTTATGTTCTTCCTCACCGTGAGATTGTGGTGGATCTGAGGTTCGTGTGGTCAAGCCAAGTCGCCGCCAGGAAAATCTCTTCCAAGTCGTTGTCCTTGTTTTGTTCATCATTAGATTGCGTCGGATCTACTGATTTAAGTCATCGCACGGACAACGCAGACGTCGCCTTCGAGCTGCTTTTGAGTTTGTCGGATCTACAAATTGTAGTTTGTCTGGCTGATTCGCCATTGTTGAGCTCTGAGTTGGTTGGATCTGATTCATTCGCTTTGTTTTCTAATAGATTGAGAAAAACAATCTATCGGATTCCTCTTCACACTGGTGGCGACGACCCGAGACCTCCAATTATTTTTTAGTTAAAAGTTAAAAAAACTAATTTGGTAGAGTTTGGCATATAATTAACCAGATTACTCTTTGGCGGCTGGTGCGGGTGATCTTAGACGGTCAGATTACTCTCCGACAAAAGGCGTCAGCTAGCATTGGCAACCGACGTTGGTGAAGGCGACTAACGGTGAGATTACTCTCCGACAATTGGTGACGGTGACCGACATTAAAGATCGGAGGTGGTTAATCATTTTTTAGTTTGATAATAAAAAGTTAATTTAGACTGGTTCGTTTTACTCATTAAGTTTAAAATTTAAATTTTGTTATAGTAAAAAATTATCATAAATAATTTTATTACAGTAAAAAGTTTTCACATATAATCACATCTCAACTCAAATTTTAAACTTGAATCAACAAACGAACGAGGCCTTAATAGATTGTAAGGACTAACCTATCATATTACTCTTTAGCGATGATGACGACTGGTAGCAGACGGCGGCCGAAAATCAACAGCCAGCTTCCGATGTCGGTGACATGAGATTGCCTTCTAGTGGCATCTGGTAATTTACCAGCGGTAATCTATAAGATTACTTTTTTTGACTATCAGGGTAATTTCAGTAATTCATATGACCGTTGACTGATTCTAGTTCAAAAGGTAAAAATCAAGAGGCTAATGTTTGTAGGACAAGACATTAAAAGGTGTCTATTTAAGAGAAAAATTATGTATTTAACTATCATTTTTTTTACTATCTTTATATTTATGCCCCTTAAATTTTTTTCTGGTTTAATGAAAGACATATTTTTACTATGCCACTTTAATAACATGAATGTTAGTACTATTTTGAGTCATATTTTTAGTTTTTAGTTTTCTTCCTCCATGTAAACGGTATTCATCTCCTTTTTATTATAAAGGAAAAAAAAAAAAAAAAAAAAAAAAAAACACCACGCTTCGAAAGACAAAATTAGAGGGAAATCTTGACCATATCGCATGCATGTTAAGAATTCTGACACGTAAGAGGACAGTCAAAACGTCAAACGAGACATGTTTTGTTCGGTTGTGGATAACGGACACTAGAGTAATCTGCTCCATTACCATCAGTGATCTACTAGACACTAACCAAAATACATATAGGCCCCATTGATTCCGGTTTAAAATTCAAGTTTTACTGTAGTAAAAAA
>NW_010357844.1:0-1214 GCF_000414095.1 Morus notabilis
ATCATAGGAGGAAAATTGTTACTAGGGTTTAGTTGGGTAATCTTAACAACTATCCTTTAAAAGTACATGAGTCATAAATTTTACCTTTTACTCCGGATTCATAATATTTTTAAACAAATAATTATACTAATAAAAGGGTATTTATCAAGAGTAATAAGTAAAGATCCATATTCATACTATTCTCCATTTTTTCAGTTTTTTTTTTTTTTTTTTCGGGTTTTTAGTTCGAACACAACAGAAAAAAAAGGCCTCCAAAACTGCCAGGTCGTCTCATATGCTTATTTGTTTTCAAAGAAATGATATACTATATATATATATATAAGGAATATCATAGTTTTTACACACCACATTACGTGACAAATAAATATATGCATTACGTAAATATAAAAAGCGAACCTAGTTTTCATTTTTATTTTCATTTAAGTGTGTATGTAGCCGTCCAGTTGAATACCGGCACCCACAGTAACACATGGCCGAAGTTTTCAAAAATTAGGGAAAAAAACAGCAGTTAAATGGTGGATATTTTCTCCGTCAAAGCTTCCCAATCCACCGCGGGAAAGGAGAAAGAGAGAAAAGAAAGAAATTAAGAAACGGATTGGGAAGAGAGAAAGAGAGGGAGAGAGAGAGAGTCGCAGAAGGTGAGAGGGAACTTAATCCAATGAGATTAAGGCACAGTCCTCATCGTCACTGGGAGAGGGAGGAATGAGAGAGGGAGAGAGGAGAAAACAAGGAGAGTTAGGGGTAATTTTGGACTAAAATTTAGGCTTTTGCTAGGGTTTAGTTACTAAATACAACCAATAAAGTATAAAGGACTTTTTTGTCTTTTCATAGTTATCAATTTTAAAACTGATTATGCGGCTAATTTAAATTGGACCATTATACTTTCTATTATGCACAAATCCCGTTAAGATGAAGCACTAATAGTATACGTGGTTCACGCCTTTCTCAATACTGTTGTCACGTGAAATTTGCATAATCACATATTCGTTTTTTTTTTTATTTTATTTTACAGATTCGAGTTTTCAGTTCTAAATTTTTAAAGTTAAAAACTCTTAAAAAATGACACATTTAACTTTTTCTACTACCGTTAAAAACTCTCAAAAATTATCACATTTCAATTCGAATTGAAAACTCAAATTCACAAAGTGGTATACATATTACTTGACGCATAACACTAATTATCAGCCTTAGCGCTATTGTTTGATTAATCTTAA
>NW_010357845.1:0-188 GCF_000414095.1 Morus notabilis
CGCCACTAGAATGGCGACAACGTTTGGGGTCGAAACGGGGCTCATTAGCTGTTTGATCGAAGCTCCCCTCGCGCTCTACAACCGCCCCGGGAAGGGCGACAAATGTTGGTGTCGTAACGGGGCCCATCAACCGTTAGATTAAAGAAGCTCTCTTCGTGATCTACGAATGGCACGGGAACGATGACAAC
>NW_010357845.1:596-770 GCF_000414095.1 Morus notabilis
GTCGTAATGAGGCCCACAATTCGTCAGATCAAAGCTCTCTTCACCCTCTACAACCGCCACGAAACCGTGACATTTTTTTGTGTTGTAATGGGCCCCATTAGGCGTTAGATCGAAGCTCTCTTTGTAATTTACAATGGCCAAAGGAACGCTCAAAACTTTTGGTGTGTAACGGCG
>NW_010357846.1:0-1715 GCF_000414095.1 Morus notabilis
CTACCATAGCGTTTTTAGCTTCCCACATCTCATATTTAGGATCATCTTCCGGTGGTTGTTGGACAGATCTAGAGATGTACTTGAATCTGCCTTAGCCCCTTAGACAAATGATTGCTGATTAGGACCATGCCATGAAATTTTTTCCATTAAGTCTGCGGGTAGTAAGCCGAAGGGTTGGGTATTCAAAATAAACTGTGGGATGTTAAGAAATTTCTGATGATACACCAAATGAAATTTCGAATGCTGACATCTTGGATATATATAGGTAAAAAAACACCCAACACCCAGCTTGCACAAAGACCAAATATCTTCTTTATCTGGTTAGAAGAAGCGGAAGGTGAAAGGAACTACAGATCAGAGGCGGAAGACCGGCAGCGGTGGAAGACTAGTGGCAACGACGACGACATACCAGCAGAGGCGGCGACGGCGGAAGGCTAGCTACAACGACGAGATCTGAAACCCTGGGCGGTCTAGGCTCTGAGGTCTGTGAACAGATCTGGGTTGCGCTTTCAACAAACCCTAACAGAGGAGGCAACAGAGTACAGGCAGCAGCAGAAGACCAACTACGGTGAGGACGGCGTACTGGCGGAGGCGGCGATCTGGACGGCGCAGTGTTGGGTCTGAGAGCAACAAAACCCTAGAAAGTGGGGCAAGGGTAGTAACGGAACTAGGGAATAAACCCTAGGAAAATAGGCAACAATGAAGGTCGCCGGAAGCAGAGTGGCCGGCGGCAATAAAGGCACGCCAAAAAAGATGGCAATGAAGGCCACGAGAAGGTAACAATATATCTAAGTCTTGCTCTGATACCATATCAGTGAAAATACCTCTGTTATGTTTTATTACTCAAGAAAAGCACTAATATATACAGGGATTAGATATTAATTGCATCTACCAACTAATACTAAACAGAGTAAGGAGAAGAAACATACAAGGTCATGATTTTTGCACATGACAAATTAACTCAACAAAGGAGAAAAAGTCAGTCAAATTAACAGGTCTCCAACAGGATGCAATTTAAGTAGACGTTTTCAATCTTACAATGCTCACGCATTGCTGCTGCAACACTGAAACCTTCCACAAATGTCATATTTTATGAGCATGGATCGTCCCAGGTACCACATACTATGCAGCAGCTTCTGAAGCGTAATTGCTTCATAAGTGTAATTGCTTTCGGAAACTAACTCTAATTGCATAGACCTAATCTTTTACATTTGTTTCTTGCTTTGAACTTCTGCAATGTCGCAACCAATTTCAAATCCTGATCAGACCTCTAAAGTCTAATCTAAAACCCACCCAACTAAATCTCCTTCACTGAACATGAAAATAACCCCCAAGGCCCTAACTAAACCCCTTTTTTTTGGGTCGTCAACTGAACAACACCATGAACTTACTGCTTCAAGTTGTCCATTGTTTAATGTATCCCCCTTTTCCTTGCCAAAAAAAAAGATATATTTTTCTTAACCTTTCCCACAAAAAAGCCTTGAACTGTTGACTCGAAAAACCTTTGCAGATTAAACCACAACAACTACATCCTACCTTAGATTAAATTACAGACACTTCAAAAAATTTTGCACGCTCGAGATTAAAACAGCCTGCATCAGGCCTAGCAATAGTAGATTCCTACTTTTAGCAATTAATCTCCACAGCTACTTCAAAGTCGAAGGGCCTGTTCACTTCGTTGATTCGAGTTTGTAATTCGAGTTGAGATGTGATTT
>NW_010357847.1:0-6126 GCF_000414095.1 Morus notabilis
TGAATTAACTAAACTAACGAAATTGACGCTATCAAAGTTTTAGGATTAAGGATAAGAGAAGGTTTTAGGATTATTGTTGAAGTGTGAACAGTGAAAGGCTGTAAAGGACAAAAGTTTAAAAACGTGGATGGTTTTGAAATAAGGTTAAGCCACATGGAACGGAAATGGAAATGTAAAAGGAATAGTGGGAAGGAATCAACATGATCCATTACCCCAATATTATCAGATTTTGCATACTTATCCTTGTCAACTCACATAGAATTTCATTCATTTCACCGATTTGAGTTTTTAATTTTAAATTTTTACAATAAAAAATTTTTAGAAAATAAACCAAAGAAACCAAAAATAAACCAAAGAAAGATTAATGATAGATCAGGAAAAAAAAAAAGAAAAGATTATGATAAAAAAACCAAAAAAACACTTGGTCTTGTAAGGGGTTATTTGGATTTTGGATTGTGTCGCGTTGTAGTTTTATTAAGTTTGCTGTCGTTTAGAGTTAGCTCTTTTATTTTGCTCCATTTCCCCTGTTTTTTGTTGGGGGTTGTGTTTGCTGTCGCTTGGTGTTTTGTTGTGCTTTTTAAATTCTTCATGTTTGCGGTCGTTTTTCCTAATAATGATACATAAAAAAAGAACAAAAACAAAAAAGCAAAAAAACAGCACAAAAAATCATGAAATGATGGACAGTTCTTGCAGTGATGAACCTACTTAGGAAATCATTATGGTGTTTCTTCTTATATATGTAGTTGTTTCAACTGCTAGATTGAGTTTCCGAGTGGTTCACTGGTTCTTTGTGATGGATAAGTTTTTCCTCTCTAATCTTATTTTATTGTCTAATTGAACCTTGCTTTGTTATTTTGCTTCTTTTTCTCTCTGTCCATGGCCACCCTCACAAATTAACTCATTAATCTCACCTTTTCCACAACCCAGCAGAGGCTACTCTGGAGCAAAATCACAATAAAAAATAAAAAATAAAAAATAAAAAAAAATACTTCCATCTCCTCATCACACGGTGAGAGGCTAACCATCGAAAGAATCCGCAAAGTGAAGACAGTATGAATAAATAAGGTAGCTTCCGAAGATTCATTGAGAAACGAATGTAATGTTAGTTAACACACTAGTTGATACTCAACTCTAAATAGATTACCAAAACCTTACATTTTATAGAAATTTGGTGGAGAATTAAGTTCATGTGGAGATCCCATAAGTTAAACATTGCAGTAGATGTATACATACATACATACATATACACATGTATAAATGTGTCTCCATATATACATATATATATATATATATATATATTTAACAAAGTGCCAAAGATGTACACTTTAGTATGTGGATCTGAATTAAAGGATCTGAGTGGCTTTTACTTCGTGATCAACTTAATGTGAGTTTACTTATGCCCTGTTCACTTCGCTGATTCGAGTTTAGAATTCGAGTTTTTCTACAGTAAAAAACTCTCACAAACAATCACATCTAACTTTTTTGCTACAGTAAAAAGCTCTCACATAAAGTCACATCTCAACTCGAATTCTAAACTCGAATCAGCGAAGTAAACGGGACACTTATTTCAGTAATGCAGAAACCAAAGATTTCCCATTTAGAAATAATCAGAAGAAAGAAAACAAACAAAGAAATAAAAAAGCAAACCAAGCAAGGGAATAAACGTGAGTTTACTTCATTTACTTACAAGACTTTACTCACTAATACGTGCCTTAATTATGTTTTTCCATTTCTATGTCTAGAAGCAGAGCACAAAGTTTTCTAAGTACAGAAACACGGAATGACTACGGTCGCAAGAACTAAAGTTTGAGGACAAAAATTACAAAAAGAAAATAAAAACCACAAAATGCAATCTAGGGAGTGATAATTAGCTATGACACATCAAAAAATTAATAAAATTTAAGTACTTCTAAATCTCTTAGGGTTCCCCATCTTCTTCTTGGTTTGATACAGAAGCTTCCCTTCCACTTGATTCAAACTCCTCATTAATATCATCTTTGCTGTCCTCTATCTTTAAACCAAGTCTCTCTCCGCCTCTCGAGTATACAGAAGAAGATGCCACATTTCTTAACTTTGATATGCCAAAGGCATTTGAAACATCACGAATAGAAAGAATATCTATAGAGATGCCATAGAACTCACCGAAGGAGGTGTCGATAAACACAAACACATGTTTGGAATTCTTGACATAAACAATATTAACATCGAGCCATTCACGTTCAACTTGCCTGCAACATTCAATATGAGAATACCAATAAAATGGGCGAACATGATTGCATGCCACGCGGTCTTTGGCAACACAATACCATTAGGATTTGCGTAAACAACATCGCAACAGACTTTCCAGTCCCAGTCAACATTTCCAAAATAAAGGACAACAGAAAAGGTAAGACCCAAGTAGCTGCTGTTACACCACAGAATGGTCGATGAGGAAGGCTGATACTTATTGAAGATCCCTCGCTGGCTCGCTCTTATGAAGGAACCACCTAGAAATTTCACTTCCTGGCCAGCAAATCTCAAAGTCCACCTGTGTTAAAATGGATGATAGAATCATAATAAAAAAAGTTGTAATCTCCAACAACACATGGTGATCCAACCCATCAAAAGAAACACGATCAAAAGAATCATCAAAGCTGAAGATATTATGAACTTCAATTCCCAAGACACATTGACCACTGAAAGAGAGAGCTCAGTAGCTCTCAGTACATTTGAAAGACAAAAAATTCATCATAAAATTGCAAGTCATATCACACCATACATCATAATAAGGAGTTCACATAAAGCTTAACCATACAAGTAACAAATTAGTAATAAAATAGACATAAGTAATCATAATACATATAGTCATCCATAATGTAATCATTATAATTCTTATACCAAATATAATAATATTGCAGATTCTCATTCACATCCTTAAGATTACTGCATACTAAATGCCCATTTTTACATAATAAAAGTAATATCTTAGGCACACAATAATTTCATTACTTCCTCAAGTCGGTGGCTAGCTTCATTCTTGGTATTAATTATATGTACGTTCATCACTACTTTCCAGCAATATGCATGTTAATTCATTAATGTTTCTTCTACAATTTTTCTTTTTAAGATTTTCCTCCAATAATAATAATAATAATAATAACAATAATTTAGTAATGTGAAGTTTCTTTCAACGTATACGTCCCAAATTATGTAATCTAATTAATTAACTTGGTCGGTAATACAGCTTAGAGAAACAAGATCATGTTTATCAAATTTTAATTGCGTTGGTTCGGGCTGTTTTGGGTTTGTCTAATGTTGTAGTTTCATTAAGTTTGCGGTCGTTTGGAGTTAGCTTCTCTGTTTTCAAATTTTATTGTTCTGTTTCCCCTGTTTTGGGAAGGGTTCTTCTGTGTTTGCTGTCGTTTGTTCTCGTTTCTCTGTCAATGGCCATCCTAGTAAACTGCCAAAACACCCTAAATCACTTGAAACGACCAACAAAAGTAGCTGCGGATTGTCTAACAACTTATGATGAATTTTGAGGTAATCTTTTTTTCATTTTAGACGGTAAGTGGCAAAATGAAAAATCTTAAATTTTTGGGAGATAAATTTAAAAAATTGGCCTTCAAAAGTTGGATAAAGAAATGGCTCATCCCTAAATGCATTCAGATAAATATTCCTTCTTGCTTTAGGCTGCTTCTAGGCCAGATTAGGAAAATCTTTTTGCACTTCTTTAGTCTATAAAATTTTTAAACTACATTGAGGAAAAAAAAAAATTACTAGCAATGATCACAAAAAGAAAAATGACTTCAGATAAAACACCTAATCAAAATTTGTCCAAATGCTTCCCATAAAAAAATAAAATAAAATAAAAACCAACGATAACTGAAAAGTTTCTCTCATGATATGATTGTTCTCATATCCTCTCCTTTCACTTGGAGTTCCAGTTCCGACTATGCGGTACGACGAAACCGAATCTCTCTGCCTCTTCGGTAAGCAGGAGATGGACCCCGCATTTCTTAACCTTCAAAGCTTGATGTGTTTTTGATGTGCTGAAGGAAAAGGAGGCCGTAGTGAGGCTTGCAACTGATCCATTTGTAATTAAGTGCTCATCGAAAAACACGCAAACGTGGTCGGAAGTTGTGACATGATCAATAATGCAACCATCTTCACAACTAGAGTCAACTTGACCACAACATCCATTGAAACACGAAGCAGAATATTTAAAAAAAGGACTGCACTCCAGATATACTGTTCGGGGCACCGAAACACCGTTAGGGAACGTGTAAACTGAATCACAACAAATCTTCCAACTCCGGTCACCATAAGGATTGTCTGGAAACCCATCGAAATAAACAACAATGGAAAAGGCGAGACCCAAATAGTTGCTTTTATACTGCTGATTTGTTGGATTAGGAAAGTTGATACATATTGAACATCCCTCACTCTTATGATTGAACCACCTCGGAATTTCACTTCCTGGCCAACGAATCCGACACTCGACCTGTATACAACACGAATATAAGAATCATGGTCATTTTAGTAATCCTTTCAAGATCACTAAATATAGAAATCTAATCATGTAAGGAGACCAGAGACATACGTCAAGAATTTTATGTCTCGCGCGTAAAACTGCAAGACGCAAAATTCTAAAATGTGCTTCATCCATGATAAGTCTGCGTGCAGTTGCATTTAACATTTGGCAGCCGTAAAATTCAAAAAGCTCCCCACAGGAATCACTCAAATAGAGATCATCCCAGTTTTGTTTTACTAAATTAGTACTTGAACTCGACACCTTCTTCAACGACATGCAGTAGCTTGCATCGAGATGAGTTACAGACAGTAAAAAGCTCTCACATAAAGTCACATCTCAACTCGAATTCTAAACTCGAATCAGCGAAGTAAACGGGACACTTATTTCAGTAATGCAGAAACCAAAGATTTCCCATTTAGAAATAATCAGAAGAAAGAAAACAAACAAAGAAATAAAAAAGCAAACCAAGCAAGGGAATAAACGTGAGTTTACTTCATTTACTTACAAGACTTTACTCACTAATACGTGCCTTAATTATGTTTTTCCATTTCTATGTCTAGAAGCAGAGCACAAAGTTTTCTAAGTACAGAAACACGGAATGACTACGGTCGCAAGAACTAAAGTTTGAGGACAAAAATTACAAAAAGAAAATAAAAACCACAAAATGCAATCTAGGGAGTGATAATTAGCTATGACACATCAAAAAATTAATAAAATTTAAGTACTTCTAAATCTCTTAGGGTTCCCCATCTTCTTCTTGGTTTGATACAGAAGCTTCCCTTCCACTTGATTCAAACTCCTCATTAATATCATCTTTGCTGTCCTCTATCTTTAAACCAAGTCTCTCTCCGCCTCTCGAGTATACAGAAGAAGATGCCACATTTCTTAACTTTGATATGCCAAAGGCATTTGAAACATCACGAATAGAAAGAATATCTATAGAGATGCCATAGAACTCACCGAAGGAGGTGTCGATAAACACAAACACATGTTTGGAATTCTTGACATAAACAATATTAACATCGAGCCATTCACGTTCAACTTGCCTGCAACATTCAATATGAGAATACCAATAAAATGGGCGAACATGATTGCATGCCACGCGGTCTTTGGCAACACAATACCATTAGGATTTGCGTAAACAACATCGCAACAGACTTTCCAGTCCCAGTCAACATTTCCAAAATAAAGGACAACAGAAAAGGTAAGACCCAAGTAGCTGCTGTTACACCACAGAATGGTCGATGAGGAAGGCTGATACTTATTGAAGATCCCTCGCTGGCTCGCTCTTATGAAGGAACCACCTAGAAATTTCACTTCCTGGCCAGCAAATCTCAAAGTCCACCTGTGTTAAAATGGATGATAGAATCATAATAAAAAAAGTTGTAATCTCCAACAACACATGGTGATCCAACCCATCAAAAGAAACACGATCAAAAGAATCATCAAAGCTGAAGATATTATGAACTTAAATTCCCAAGACACATTGACCACTGAAAGAGAGAGCTCAGTAGCTCTCAGTACACTTGAAAGACAAAAAATTCATCATAAAATTGCAAGTCATATAACACCATACATCATAAAATTGCAAGTATGACAGAACTTGATATCAATTA
>NW_010357848.1:0-8658 GCF_000414095.1 Morus notabilis
ACTAAGAGATAACGGGAAAGTTATCTATATATAGCGGTTATGGTCCCCAAATCACATGTTACATTTTATTCTTTATGGCATCTCATCATCAGAGGGAGCATAGAGAAAGTTAAGGAATTCTCTAGAAAAACCTGTTGATCTGGAAGACAAACCGCATGATTATAGAGAGTAGTTGGTCATCATAAATTCATATACGCTTCCGCTTATTGATTTATTAATTTTTGGTGATCCAACATGAATGTTCTTAAATTTTTGGGTGATGGTGTTTACGAGAAGATATTTTCTATCACTAAGTTGTCAAGAGTGCATGTGCAAAATCCACTAACATGTTCTCAAAATGATTTTATTATTGTCAATTCTTCAACATATATCTCTCTTCGGCTATATCTATTAGTTGATTTTTTTTTTGTCCTATTTCCACTTTTGTTCATCTTTAGTCAATTAAGAAATTGTGAAATTGCAAGCTTAACCTGCATTTTAGGTAGGTTTGCGAGAGTAATATGGAAACAAAATTATAAAAGAGAACGTGAAAAATGTTAAGAATCCATTTAATAAATTATAAGCTCAAAATATATTGTATATTTAATAAAATTTCTCGGGATTTAAATATTTATATTTATATCGAGGAGAACTTTAGGATGAATACAGTTGCTTGCAAAATGTTTACGTTATAGTATAGTATGAAATATATATTGTTTCCGTAAAGATAAATGAAAAATATGGTGGGCCAGTCATGTAATTAGTATACCATTTTAAGGGGTATTCGTCAAGATTACTCATTTATAAGCCTTGCCCGCTAAAAAAGATGAATCCATATTTCTAGCAGGAGTAAGAGTACAGACCAAATTCAACTTAAATTCAAATCTCTCTTTCTATATCTCTTAGGCCGGATTTACTAATTAAGAATTCAATAGATAGGAGATAAATTTCTAAAGAAGGGGAATTTAATTCCTTAAAACTAAATCCCAAAATTATATTAATGTGTTCACTAACTTATCAGGAATTAAGTTAGAAAGTGGAATTGAATCGCTATTCTTTTCTTTACTAAACTAAGTAATTGCAATAAAAATATACGTAGTTACAAAAATATCCTCTAAAAGATAACTATAGTAATTTGTTATAATATAAACTAAAATTTAATAATAGGATATAAGAATAATATAATGTAATATAAATTGAGAGGTGTGATAAGTTCCCTTGCATCAGGAACTAAGTTCCTCATTTATAAATAGGGCCCACGTCATTTAATAAAAATAAACACATTTTAAATTGCTTAAAATAAAAGTAGCACACATGAATTTAAAATGGACAACTCAATTCCCTTTCTTAAATCTTATTGTTCTCGAATTCGACTTAAGTTTCCAACTTCAACTCCAACTCCAAGTCTCCAACTTCAACTCCAACTCCAAGTCTCCAACTTCAACTCCAACTCCAAGTCTCCAACTTCAACTCCAACTCCAAGTCTCCAACTTCAACTCCAACTCCAAGTCTCCAACTTCAACTCCAACTCCAAGTCTCCAACTTCAACTCCAACTCCAAGTCTCCAACTCGTAGCGTATAAATATAAACACAAGGCTCTCTCAAATCTCACCTCCGTGAAATGTTTGTGTAACTAAGCCGACTTTGTATTTGTGTCTCTCTCCTCCTTCTCTCTCTCTCTGAAAGTTAGGGCTTTGGTTGAATAGCCGTCGCATAAGAAATCTTCAACAAGGTTAGTTTGTTTATTACTTTTGAATTTCTTGCTTTAAGTACTGTTTGGTTGCCGAGAAAGAGAAACGAAGAAAAAAAGGGAAATTTTTATATGTATCTTATATTAATGCCATAGAATTTTTAGCTATTAAGGAAAGCAATTTTTTTCCTCACGTTTATTTTTGTTTCCGACTGTATGTTTGCTATGAAATCTTTAATTTTTTTAGTGCTGAAGTTCGTAGTACTGATTAAAAATTGTTGTTTACTGACAGTGAAAGAAGGGATTTGGAAGAATGGCACCGAGAAAGTCAAGAAGAGCAATCAAAAAACCTCCGCAGAAGCAGTTGAAGCTTGACACTGTCTTCAAATGTCCCTTCTGTTCTCATCCCAACAGTGTTGAATGCACCATGTAATTATAACATGCATAGAGATGTTTTATTATTATTATAATTATTATTATTATCATGTCCTTTTTTATATATGTTTATATTTTGCATGCAATTTTATACCTTTTTATTCATCAGTGACAGAAAAGAATGGATGGGGTCAGTTAGTTGCTGGTTTTGCCAGGCGGACTATTATACTACTATCACAGGTTGGTTTGTCTCCATCAAAGTGTTTTTAGCCGATATGATCACCTTATATATTTGACTCTTAAATAATCTTTTAAACTTCTTTTACTAATATGAATTTATTTTTGTCTTGTATTTGCATAGCTTTAACGGAGCCAATAGACATGTAAGTGTAACTCTTTGTTCTTTCTTTTTCTTTACCTCTATATATTTACCACACTCGTTTTACGAGGATGTTTATATATATGCAGATACCATGAATGGTTTGACGAGTGTGTACGAGTAAACAACAGTGGAGATGATGCCCCGCGCTCTGCATAGGAGAAAATCTTGATTTCTGGACAAGAAGTTGCATGGAAATTAAGCTAGAAACTTTCCTAGCCAGTTATTATGTTGGTGCCAACAGGAATGGAAGTAGTTTTTGAACACTTCTTCTAATATCTTACTTCTGCAGTTGTAAATTAGGAGACTGCAAATTGACAGTAGCAGTTTTCATTAATGTATATTTGATTATTTTTGGAAATAAATTTAATACCAATGTCTTATTTATACAGTCAAATTAATTGTAACTTAAAAGTAAATCTAATTTCCTAACATTTAAAATATATTAAGAGATAGAGGTGATCCTAAATAAATCCTAAAAGAAAAACAAAAAGTTTAAATTTAAAATGTTAAAATAAACTAAATATAAGTCCTATTTTTTACTCTTATGATCAAACTTGAGGCTTTTGGTACTATGCGAGAGTAACACCACTCCAAAAAGATTTTGAAATCTACATAATTGGACTATAATGTATTATTACTTGATAATGTAATCACCACATAAGAAACCAAAATTGAAATATCTGAAAACTTATGCTCGTTTCCCTCGAAATATTTAAATTGTGCTTATTATATCATTTATTTTTGTACGGAGTAAGTAGAGAAATAAATTTGTGTATGTCACTTAAGATTACTCTAAACAAGAAAAAAAATCAAAAGATTAATCAGATAGCAGATTTATTTGGCAGTCTTGAGCTAATTAGTTCATTAAAAGGAACCTAAGACCCCTCAGACCAAACATATATTTGACAAGAAATTTACAACGGTTAAAGTACACTTGAGATCAACACTCTCAATTTTGACCTCGTTCCGTGAATTAGCCTCATGTTTAAACTTCTTATATATATATATATATATATAGACACACACACATACACACACTAGATCTTCAAAGGCAACAGTGACCGTATATCTTGTTTACAATCTAAGAGTATTTACTTCAAATGAATAGAAATCATATGGCCCACACGATGTAGCATATGAAAAAGTGGATGCAAATTCTAACTCTACTCATAATATTATTATTTTACTTAAAAAATGAATTTTAAATTTAATTATATAACCTTAACAAGTTCTGTTTAGTTAATGTTTTCTGGGAACAAGTTTTAAAAACTAAGATACAAAGAAAAGAAAATTCTGAAAACAACATTTTGTTGCTTTCAATGTTCTCTAGATACAATTTATAATAAGAAGCATTTTATTTTATGTATATAGTCACATATTATACACATATAAATACTCATTCTCTCTCATCACATCCTCTCCTCACTCTCTCTCTCCTTATTCTCTCTCCTCACTCTCTCTCTTCTAATTCTCTCATCACTTTCTCTCTACTCATTTTCTCTATTCACTCTCTCTCTCTCCCCATAATCTCTCAGCAATTTATCTTTCTCTCTCCTATTAGATTTTATTTTTTAGAATATATATATAGACACTAATTATATTCATTATTGACTACTGAAGTTTCAAAAATTACTATTTAATCCCTCATATTTTGAAAAATTATAATTTAACCCCTCAATTTTTTATTATCAGAAAACAATTGCCAAACACTATTTGTTCTCTAGGAATAAGTGAGAACAATTATTGTTCTTATTTCTGAAAACTCGATTTTGAGAATTAAAAAACAGAACATTGCTAAACATGCGCTAAGCTGTAGGGAGTGAATGTGTAAAATCTACTAACATGTTTCAAGATGACAACCATATTGATTCTTGTCAATTCTTCAACATATATTTCAATATATGTTCGGGTAATTTGGGCTTTAATGTATATGATAAGGTGTGAGCTTTTAATGTGTAGAGAGTTAAGAGTAATTTCTATTTTTATGATTGGTTAAAATAGAAATACTAAGAGATAACGGGAAAGTTATCTATATATAGCGGTTATGGTCCCCAAATCACATGTTACATTTTATTCTTTATGGCATCTCATCATCAGAGGGAGCATAGAGAAAGTTAAGGAATTCTCTAGAAAAACCTGTTGATCTGGAAGACAAACCGCATGATTATAGAGAGTAGTTGGTCATCATAAATTCATATACGCTTCCGCTTATTGATTTATTAATTCTTGGTGATCCAACATGAATGTTCTTAAATTTTTGGGTGATGGTGTTTACGAGAAGATATTTTCTATCACTAAGTTGTCAAGAGTGCATGTGCAAAATCCACTAACATGTTCTCAAAATGATTTTATTATTGTCAATTCTTCAACATATATCTCTCTTCGGCTATATCTATTAGTTGATTTTTTTTTTGTCCTATTTCCACTTTTGTTCATCTTTAGTCAATTAAGAAATTGTGAAATTGCAAGCTTAACCTGCATTTTAGGTAGGTTTGCGAGAGTAATATGGAAACAAAATTATAAAAGAGAACGTGAAAAATGTTAAGAATCCATTTAATAAATTATAAGCTCAAAATATATTGTATATTTAATAAAATTTCTCGGGATTTAAATATTTATATTTATATCGAGGAGAACTTTAGGATGAATACAGTTGCTTGCAAAATGTTTACGTTATAGTATAGTATGAAATATATATTGTTTCCGTAAAGATAAATGAAAAATATGGTGGGCCAGTCATGTAATTAGTATACCATTTTAAGGGGTATTCGTCAAGATTACTCATTTATAAGCCTTGCCCGCTAAAAAAGATGAATCCATATTTCTAGCAGGAGTAAGAGTACAGACCAAATTCAACTTAAATTCAAATCTCTCTTTCTATATCTCTTAGGCCGGATTTACTAATTAAGAATTCAATAGATAGGAGATAAATTTCTAAAGAAGGGGAATTTAATTCCTTAAAACTAAATCCCAAAATTATATTAATGTGTTCACTAACTTATCAGGAATTAAGTTAGAAAGTGGAATTGAATCGCTATTCTTTTCTTTACTAAACTAAGTAATTGCAATAAAAATATACGTAGTTACAAAAATATCCTCTAAAAGATAACTATAGTAATTTGTTATAATATAAACTAAAATTTAATAATAGGATATAAGAATAATATAATGTAATATAAATTGAGAGGTGTGATAAGTTCCCTTGCATCAGGAACTAAGTTCCTCATTTATAAATAGGGCCCACGTCATTTAATAAAAATAAACACATTTTAAATTGCTTAAAATAAAAGTAGCACACATGAATTTAAAATGGACAACTCAATTCCCTTTCTTAAATCTTATTGTTCTCGAATTCGACTTAAGTTTCCAACTTCAACTCCAACTCCAAGTCTCCAACTTCAACTCCAACTCCAAGTCTCCAACTCGTAGCGTATAAATATAAACACAAGGCTCTCTCAAATCTCACCTCCGTGAAATGTTTGTGTAACTAAGCCGACTTTGTATTTGTGTCTCTCTCCTCCTTCTCTCTCTCTCTGAAAGTTAGGGCTTTGGTTGAATAGCCGTCGCATAAGAAATCTTCAACAAGGTTAGTTTGTTTATTACTTTTGAATTTCTTGCTTTAAGTACTGTTTGGTTGCCGAGAAAGAGAAACGAAGAAAAAAAGGGAAATTTTTATATGTATCTTATATTAATGCCATAGAATTTTTAGCTATTAAGGAAAGCAATTTTTTTCCTCACGTTTATTTTTGTTTCCGACTGTATGTTTGCTATGAAATCTTTAATTTTTTTAGTGCTGAAGTTCGTAGTACTGATTAAAAATTGTTGTTTACTGACAGTGAAAGAAGGGATTTGGAAGAATGGCACCGAGAAAGTCAAGAAGAGCAATCAAAAAACCTCCGCAGAAGCAGTTGAAGCTTGACACTGTCTTCAAATGTCCCTTCTGTTCTCATCCCAACAGTGTTGAATGCACCATGTAATTATAACATGCATAGAGATGTTTTATTATTATTATAATTATTATTATTATCATGTCCTTTTTTATATATGTTTATATTTTGCATGCAATTTTATACCTTTTTATTCATCAGTGACAGAAAAGAATGGATGGGGTCAGTTAGTTGCTGGTTTTGCCAGGCGGACTATTATACTACTATCACAGGTTGGTTTGTCTCCATCAAAGTGTTTTTAGCCGATATGATCACCTTATATATTTGACTCTTAAATAATCTTTTAAACTTCTTTTACTAATATGAATTTATTTTTGTCTTGTATTTGCATAGCTTTAACGGAGCCAATAGACATGTAAGTGTAACTCTTTGTTCTTTCTTTTTCTTTACCTCTATATATTTACCACACTCGTTTTACGAGGATGTTTATATATATGCAGATACCATGAATGGTTTGACGAGTGTGTACGAGTAAACAACAGTGGAGATGATGCCCCGCGCTCTGCATAGGAGAAAATCTTGATTTCTGGACAAGAAGTTGCATGGAAATTAAGCTAGAAACTTTCCTAGCCAGTTATTATGTTGGTGCCAACAGGAATGGAAGTAGTTTTTGAACACTTCTTCTAATATCTTACTTCTGCAGTTGTAAATTAGGAGACTGCAAATTGACAGTAGCAGTTTTCATTAATGTATATTTGATTATTTTTGGAAATAAATTTAATACCAATGTCTTATTTATACAGTCAAATTAATTGTAACTTAAAAGTAAATCTAATTTCCTAACATTTAAAATATATTAAGAGATAGAGGTGATCCTAAATAAATCCTAAAAGAAAAACAAAAAGTTTAAATTTAAAATGTTAAAATAAACTAAATATAAGTCCTATTTAAAATAAATCATATGCCCACACGATGTTTAAACTTCTTATATATATATAGACACACACACATACACACACTAGATCTTCAAAGGCAACAGTGACCCTATATCTTGTTTACAATCTAAGAGTATTTACTTCAAATGAATAGAAATCATATGGCCCACACGATGTAGCATATGAAAAAGTGGATGCAAATTCTAACTCTACTCATAATATTATTTTTTTACTTAAAAAATGAATTTAATTATCACGCAAATGGTAATCTAATTATGGCGAAAGATATTTTAGTTAAATTAATAAGACTTATATTTTTAAGTTTAATAAATGCTAAAAAAGGAATTTCCATTCTTCCAATTTGATTTCCTAGTGAACAAGTAAATGTTAGGGAATGGAGATTGCTTTGTTAACCTTTCTTAAAAATTGTAAAAATAAAAGCGGCAGTCAAAGATCATACCTCCAGCCATAGCAATCAGATTCACAATCTCCACGAATAAATTAAGAACACAAGAAATTAGGGATTTGTTGCTAGTCTCTCCAAGACTTTATGCCCACACAGTGATGGAAACTCACAGATTTTTCTTGAAGACTAGAGACCCTATCCCTTTGAAACTTTTTACTTAATATTTTTCTGATGTCTTCTTCCCATCAAAAAAGACAAATATATAACATATGGGTAGTTATTGACCAAAGGGTGTGACCCTTCACTTTAGGAAAATATGTCTGAAGTGGGGGTTTTTTTAACTTAAAATTTAAAATTTAATGGGCCACATAATTGAAAACATTTATTTAATTTATTCAAAATTAAAAAAACGTTTCCAACATTCTCCTACTTAGTCCATAAATCACTTATACTCAACTAAAAGAGTTTAAATTACATGAATCATGGTGGTAAGTTCTCTAAAAGCGAGTATTACCTTCCATGTATTACAATGTAACTTTCTCTTTTGAATGAGAACCTTATGTGGGTCATTTCTTTATGAATGAGCTCCTAGATGCTCATTTAAGGTCTACTTAATATTTAAACATGCATATTGTCATTCTCTAAACTTTATGTATACAATCTGAAAATGAGAAGACAAAACTGAAATTACTGGAGTTTTCATATCGACCAAAAATGAGATAAAACACAAAGGGTATCTCAATTACATCAAATCTATAAAATAGAATTCAGTCCCATATGCTCAACATGCTCCTTATAAGCCTTTGGTGGCAATTTTTTCGTCAAAGGATCTGCAATCATCAATCTAGTACTAATATGCTCAATAGCCACCTTGCCTGACTTCACATGTTCCCGAATGGCTAAATACTTTATGTCAATGTGTTTACTGCAACTTCCACTCGTATTATTCTTCGCCAAAAACACTGCAGCAGAGTTATCGCAATAAATCCTCAATGGCTTAGAGA
>NW_010357849.1:0-482 GCF_000414095.1 Morus notabilis
GGTTGATGGGCGCCGTTACACAACAAAAGTTTTGAGCTTTCCTTTGGCCCGTGTAGATTGCGAAGAGAGCATCGATCTAACGGCTAATGGGGCCCGTTACGACACAAAAATTTGTCACGGCTTTCGTGGCGGTTGTTGAGGGCGAAGAGAGCTTTGATCTGACAGATTATGGGCCTCTTTACGACACCAAAAGTTGTCATCGTTCCCCTGGCAGTGGTAGAGCGCGAAGAGAGCATCGATCTAACGGCTGATGGGCCCCATTACGACACCAAAAGTTGTCATCGTTCCCCTGGCAGTGGTAGAGCGCGAAGAGAGCATCGATCTAACGGCTGATGGGCCCCATTACGACGCCGACAGATGTTGCCGTTCCGTGGCGGTTGTAGGGCGTGAATGGAGCATTGATCTAACTGCTGATGGGCCCCATTACGACACCAAGTTTCACCGTTCCCGTGGCAGTTGTAGATCACGAAGAAAGCTTCGAT